>NC_133666.1:135773811-135983811 GCF_037893015.1 Macrotis lagotis | reverse complement strand
GCTCTGCCACTTAATAACCTGGGATTTGGGGACCAATCCTATGTCTTCTTTAAGTCTCAGTAGAAATTTTATTTTTATTATTTATTATTTAATATTTTTCATTTTTAAATTTAGAGTATTTATTGGTGCTACTTCAAATGGTCATATAAATGGAAAATATTTAAATAAAATTAATAGTCACAATGAACCTTGGAAATGCAATGTCAATACTTGGAAATATTTTTAAAATTTTATTAGTATTTTAGGGCAGCTAGGTGGCACAGTAGATAGACCACCAGCCCTGGAGTCAGAGTACCTGAGTTCAAATCCAGCCTCAGACACTCAATAATTACCTAGCTGTGCGACCTTGGGCCAGCCACTTAACCCCATTTGCCTTGCTAAAACTTAAAAAAAAAAAAAAATTAGTATTTAGAAGATTTTTTTCTTTGTGAGGAAAATGAAATAAAATAGGGGCAGGTAGATGGCACAGTGCATAAAAGTCCAGTCCTGGAGTCAAGAGGACTAGTTCTGTGAACTTGGGCAAGTTACTTAACTCCGCTGCCTCGCAAAAACCTGAAAAAAAAAAGGAAACTGAAAAATTGTAGATGTCTTCTCTCATTTGAAAGCAAGAGATTTACTGCTTGTTTCTCTTGTTAAAACAGGTACCAGAAGTCAGCATATGTCTTCCTTCAATGTCAGAGATTTCACACTACTATAAACAGGCACAAAGGCAAGACAGCTACAGAGCATCTCTGGCTATCAAGGCACTTGAAGGATCCATTTGTGAAAGCCGCAAGAGTGGAAAATTACCGTTGCCGAAGTGCCTTCAAACTTCTAGAGATAAATGAGAAGCATCAGATTTTCCATCCTGGACTTCGGGTTTTAGACTGTGGTGCTGCCCCTGGTGCATGGAGTCAAGTGGCTGTCCAGAAAGTCAATGCTGCAGGTACAGGTGAGTGTCTCTTCAATCAACTAAGGTTTCTAGGATGAAAGTAATATTAGTCCCACTGTACTGTCCTGGTCAAACCACATTTGGCATATTGTGTTTGTTATTGAATCATACATTTTAGGAAATATATTGATAAACTGAAGAGTTTCCTGAAAACGGCAACAAAGATGGTGAATAATCTGAAATTCACCCTTATGAGGATCTTTTGAAGGACCTGGAGATATTTAGCTTTGGAAAAAATGGAACTTGCTGGAAAGGTGGTTGTGGATAGTGATATGCCTCCAAGTATTTGAAGGTTTATTAGGGGGCAAGGGATTAAACTTGTTCTGCTTGACTTAAGAGGGAATAACTAGACACAATGGTATAAATATTAGAGCTTTAATGAGGGTAGGGAAATGAGAAAGAATATTGTTGCAAAAGGTCATATGAACAGGAAGAGAAAGGAATTTGTACAGACAGGATTTTGTGATGAAGCAGTTGGATTTATAAAAAAAATCAAAGATTATCATTGTAAAGTTATTGTCGCCATTACCTTTATAAAATAGTTTTAAGGGATTCGTTTTACTGAATTTGTTGGCACATGGGATGGATTGATTGAGCTAATTCAGAGCTATTTTAAATTAGTAAATGTCTGATGTTTTTAACTTATCAAAATGTTTATTTAAGAAGGAAAAGTATTTATCTTGATGATATTTATTAATCACTTGTACATTTTCTAGATCCTAATTCCCCTGTTGGTTTTGTCCTTGGGGTGGATCTCCTTCATATATTTCCACTGACAGGAGCAGTTTTCCTCTGTGCTGCTGATGTAACTGACTCAAGGACCTTCAAGAAAATTCAAGAGCAACTTCCTGGCCAGAAAGCTGATGTGATTTTAAGTGATATGGCACCCAATGCAACTGGATTTCGGGAACTTGATCACCAAAAGCTCATAAGCATGTGCCAGTCTCTTCTGAACTTTGCTCCAAGTATTTTACTTCCAGGAGGAACATTTCTCTGTAAATTTTGGGATGGAAGTCAGCGATACCTCTTACAAAATAGACTGGAAAAGGAATTCCAGAATGTCAGGACTATAAAACCTGCAGCCAGTAGGAAAGAATCATCAGAGACTTACTTTTTGGCAAAATTATATAGAGGAATCAAAATATCTTCAAAAGAGTAAAAGTTGCACCTATTTTTCAATAGTATTATTAGAAGGCAACTATATGGCGCAGTGGATAGAGCACTGACCCTCATGTCAGGAGGACTTGAGTTCAAATTTGGTCTCACATACTTAATAATTAACTAGCTATGTGATCTTGGGTAAGTCACCATTGCCTTGCAAACCCCCCCCCCCAGAAAAAGAAACCCATTAGTATTATTGGGGCCTATATTAATTAGAAGTTTGAATCAGACCTTGGAGTGTTGTTGTATAAACGTACTATGTAAATGAAATATAAGTAATAAGCAAAGAATAGGGGGAAACATCTTATTCTATTGAATCACGTACAGAATTTGGAGCTGCGAGTGTCATTAGAGATTAAGTAGCTTTACTTAATTTTACAAATTTTATAAATGGGGAAATTGGAGCCCATAAAAGTTTAGCTAGGTAAATAGGAGAACCAGTTGAACCTTGTTTTCTGAACTTCAAATTCATCCCTCTCCCCATCATTTTCCTTTCTAAAAAAACACATTAATTTGTTTTCTTTAATTGAAAAGCAAAGCACTACTCTTTTCTTATGATTGTTTATCTTGTGTGGAGGCCATGCTTCAATAAATAAGCTCTATGGTTTATGCTTTATGATTTCAATCTATATTCATGTAATAGTACTAAAATGTGATATTAAAGCAATTTCCAAATGCATTATGTTCATTTATTTTCCTAAGCTTATTCTAGAATTCGAAATGTTTAATAAGAAAAATTTTGATTTTATTATTTTAAGGATTTTTCCATTAAAATTTTTTTAAAATAAAGTAAGATTGGGGTGGCTAGGTGGTGTAGTGGATAAAGCACCGGCCCTGGAGTCAGGAGTACCTGGGTTCAAATGCGGTCTCAGACACTTAATAATTACCTAGCTGTGTGGCCTTGGGCAAGCCACTTAACCCCCGTTTGCCTTACAAAAAAAAAAACCTAAAAAAAAAAATAAAATCAATTTTATGAAAATATGTTTATCCTTTATGAATAACTTAGTAATGGGGTAATTATATTTTGGAACCATAGGAGATTATAGTACATCTTTTCCTCACAGACTTTAGAAATAAGGTTTAGGCCAGGGGAAGCATCAGAAGACCTTTTGAAGTTACTTTGAGTTCTGTCATTTAGGTTTATAGTGAATAATTACATAGAGAAGATTCAATTATTAGGGAACTTTGGATTTATAGATGTTGATTTCATTAGTTTTTCAAGATCAGCCAGGATAGTCTCTCAAATTTCCAGCCATACAGTTTTTAGATGTCTATCTCAGTCCAATACCTAAGATGCCTATTATGTACAAAATGTTGTGCTAGATTCTAGAGCTATAAAGACAAAAACTTAACAATCTCTTCCCTCAATGAATCTAAATTATACTTTATAGTTCTTGCAGAATTTTAGAGTCCATTACATATGTAATCTCATTTGATCACTAATAAGCATTTGGGGACAGCTAGGTGGCACAATAGATAGAGCACCAGCCCTGGAGTCAGGAGGACCTGAGTTCAAATGTGGCCTCAGACACTTAATAATTACCTGTGTGACCTTGGGCAAGTCACTTAACCCCATTGCCTTGTAAGAAAAAAAAAAGAAATAACAAGCATTTAGTGTGTCCCTAGCTCTGCTTTGCATAAAATGGTCACTTCTTTTTAGGAGTTTGCAATCTGGGAGGGGAGACAATGAATCTGTGTAAATACATTCAGAATAAATAAAAAAGGAATGAGTGGGAAAATGACTTACCCAATAACTAGTTTCTTGAGATTTGAACACCAGTATTCCTAATTCCAGGACCATTACTCTAGCCATTTCTACCATGTTGTAGTAAAAACAAATGTGTACCAGAGGGTGTGGGTTCAAATCTTACCCATGGCTCTTAGTACCTGTATGAACCCAGTAAGAGCTCTTCAGGCCTCTAATACCTCATCTGTAGTTGGATGACCCCTAAGATCCTTTCTACCTTCAAATACATGATCTCATGATCCTTTGTTTAAAGTTAAGTATGGGCAGAAATCACAAAGATCATTTGAAGAACAACAGTAGCAATTTGGGGATTAGGATGGTTTTAAATAGGTTATGGCCTAGTTGAGTTTTGAAGGAAGCTAAGACTATAGTATGAAGAGACCAAAGTGATGGAAGTGTATTTTAAATATGGGGATAGTTAGCCTTTAGAAAGGCTGATGAAATGTGGAATGCAGAAAGTTGAATAATAAGTCTGGAAGGGGAGATTAAAGGTAGCTTGGGGAAAATGTGAAATGCCACACTGAGTAGTTTGCATACTAGAGACAATCAGGAGGCACTGATAATTTTTTTTTTTTAGGTTTTTTGTTTGTTTTTTTGCAAGGCAAATGGAGTTAAGTGGCTTGCCCAAGGCCACACAGCTAGGTAATTATTAAGTGTCTGAGACCATATTTGAACCCAGGTACTCCTGACTCCAGGGCCTGTGCTTTATCCACTGCACCACCTAGCCTCCCCTACTGATAATTTTTTTAAGCAGGTGAGTGACATGGTCAAGCTTGTCTTTTTCTTAGGAAGACTTGACAGTTATATGGAGAATGAACTATAAAAAAAAGATCCCAGAAACATGGTGACTAAGTAGGAAGCTAATGCAATAATTTAGGCAAGAGGTGATAAAGACTTGAACCAAAGTGATGATCATGTCAATGAAGAGAAAGGGATGGATTCAAGAAAGGTGGAAGGAGGACAGGGGAGACTTGACAACTAACCAGTCAGTTCACTGGTAAAGTGGGTTTGGGAAAAGGATTTGACAAGGATGACTGATGGGTCATTGGAAGGATGATGGAAAAAAATGAAGAAATTTGGAGGAGGGAAAGCTTATGGGGAAAAACGAGTTGTTTGGACCTATTGAGTTTGAAATGGAGCTAAATAGCTAAATAGCTCGCTGTGTTGATGGATTGACATTCATGAATGAAATAAAAGTGAGTTGTATAGATTTAAGACACCTTAAGATGGTAAGGGAGTACTGTAGAGGGAGGTGCACTGGTTCCGAAGTTGGAGGAAGGAGGTTCAAACCCCACTTTCAACTTCACTTCTAAGACCTCAGGAAAGTCATTGAATCTCTCTGAATTTCCTCAACTGTAAAATGGGGGTATTGGAATAGATGTTTCCTTCCGGTTTTAAATCTGTGATCCTGTGAACTCACAGGAAAGCAAGTGAATAGGGTGGAGGGGGAAGGGAATAATGACTTATAAGTGCTTATTTGCCAGGCCCTATGCTATTATTCCCATTTTACAAACTGAGGTAAACAAATCAAATGACTTGCTGAGAGTCATTTAAGTAAAAAGTATCTAGGGTCAAATTTGAACTCTGATATTTCTATCCAAGCCAAGCTGCCTTGGTAGAGAGTAAGCAAGAACTATGGTTTATAAAAGTGTGAATGGTGATAGGCCAAAGGAGAAAGGGTTTCAGAGTACTATGCATAGATGAATAGGTCACCTAGCATTCAGACTAAGGAAGGGAAAAGGGGGCAGTCAGAGATGTCAATAAAGATCAATGAGGATGGATAAAGAATCAGTTTAGGAAGGATAGGAGATTATGATTGCAGGGAGAAATTTAAGAGTTTATTATTATGGAGGTGGCATAGGTTCAGGTGATGGTGAAAACCAAGATATGATTATTCCTTGAGGGTTAGTAAACATGGAGAGGATGCCAGTCATAAGAGCTGAAGATGTTGGTGAACTGAAAAGCCAGAATATTAACATAATGGGCATAATGGTTCTCCTACCTATCTCACCACTTCTTCCTAGTCTCCTTTGCTGCATCTTTATGTGATACCCAGTAACTAGGTATTCAAGACTATGCCTGGTTCCCCTTCTCTTTTCTTTCTATATTGTCTGATTTGGTGATCTAATCAATTTGTATAGTAGTTATCATGCCTATGCAGATAATTTCAGCCCTAATCATTTCTCTCATTCTGGTCCTGAATCATTAGTTGCTTATTGGGCATTTCTGTGAATGTCCCAAAAATCTTACAAATTTAATATGTCTAAAGAAATTCATTCTTTTCCCCAAAATTCTCTTCCCTTTAAGATACCACTATTCCTATCAAGGACAGCACCATTGTCTCAGTTACCCAGGTTTGGATCCTCTAGGTCCTTCTGGATTTTAAGGAGGCTACCCAGGCCTTTAGATCTTCATTCCTCTCTCTGGGTTCCATACTCTTCTCCTTGATTTTTCCTACCATATCTCCTACACTTCTCTCAGGTACCTTCATCCCATGCTCTCCTCTCTTTTATTGTCTTGGTGGTTGTCTTTCACCTTTAGAATATAAGGACAGGGGGTAGCTAGGTGGCACAGTGGATAAAGCACCGGCCCTGGAGTGAGGAGTACCTGAGTTCAAATCCGACCTCAGACACTTAATAATTGCCTAGCTATGTGACCTTGGGCAAGCCACTTAACCCCATTTGCCTTGCAAAAACCTAAAAAAAAAAAAAAAAAAGAATGTAAGGACAGGGATGTCTTTCTGTTATTTATTAAGTGCTTGTTGATTTGACTTTTTTACACATTGCTCCACTAAGTTTCAGTCATAATGGCTGTTCCTTGAACATGAGACTCATCTCCATCTCCTTGTCTTTGCATTGACTTTTCTTCCTTTACTGGAATGCCACCCCCCCCTACTTTCCTGGTCTCAGATGTTCTATGTCAAGTCCTGAAATAAATCAGAATCATGAGTTGAAGAATAGTGTCTTTAATTGAGATAATAGGGTAGCAAATCAACCACCCTGAGGGATGCCCGCCCCCAACAAACTCCCAGTAAGAGGTTCCTATATCTTTATGAGAGCAGAGAGGGGAGGAAGTATGAGATAGCAAGGCCTGGTTTTGAGAGCCCAATCACCCCGGGCAATTTGATCCAGAAAATCCTTTTCATTCTGATTGTTTTGCCCTTCAAGATGTCATGAATTCCAAAGGAAGGGACCAAGGACTCCAGGAACTGCTAAATTCCTTTATTAGGTGAAATCCCTGGGTGGGGGGACTTAGGTTTAGCTCAACCTAATAGAGAGTGAATATCTTAAGAGAAGGAATGTAAGGACATTATTGAAATTCTGATTTTACTAGAATCATTTAAGGGAGTGGCAAGTAACATTACATTTGGTATTAACAATTTTCTGTCATTATAGTCATAATTTTCTGTCATTTCCCCTCTCTGATTCTGAGTAGGAGGAGTCTTCTCAATGATTCACTAACTGATATGGCAAATATTTCTATTAACTATGGGGCTTATGATGAGGAAAATTGTGAGGGGGAAAAAAGAGAGATTGACCAATGTGGGGACATGAGTCATTGGGGGCAATCCCCTTTGGCAAGTAGACTTTACAGAAAACAGATACATAGGGAAGAAGAAAAGAGTAAAGGGTAAAATTGCCCATTTCATTGATCTGTTTTATCTTAAGGCACAGACATTTCATTTCATATAACCGTCTGGTTTCTGAAAACATCTCCTAATGCAGTCTCTGTTTTTTTTTTTTTTATTTAATTTTATTTATTTAAAGCAATAGTTAAGTGAATTGCCCAAGGTGATACAGCTAGGCAATTATTAAATGTCTGAGGCCAGATTTGAATCAAGTTCTCCTGACTCCAGGACCAGTGCTCTATCCACTACGCCACTGAGCTGCCCCTTGTGTGCCACCTAGCTGCCCCTAGTCCTCTGGTCTTTCCTCTTAGGTATTCTGGAATGGATATGGGCTTCTATCCTGCAAAGCTGAGCCTTCTCTTCCAGGGAAAAAGATGGACATTTAACGAATTGGAAGAATTCCAAAAATTTCTCATGAAAAGACCAGAGCTAAACAGAAAATTTGGACATCAAACAGGAGGTTCAAGAGACACATGAAAAGGTAAAAAAAAGGGGGGGCAGTAAAAAGAAAAAAATGCAATCCAGTAAGTTGAAACTGGCTATATCCCAGCATGGGGGAGGGGGGGAAGAGACTCCTAAATCCTGAGAAATGTAACTCTAACAGAGAGAATATACCTAGCCAGAAATGATGGACATCCATGACCTATCCATGAGACTCCTATCTAATGGGATGTAACTGGCTTTAACCCCACTTGGGAGAAAGACTCTAATAACTCTCAGAAATTTTGACTCTATTCAATAGAATATACTGAACTAGAAGGGACAGACACTCAGAATTTTCTATGACCTAGATAGAATGATCTAAAAAAATACACTACCTCCCTAAAAAGGGGGACAGGAAAGAGACAGGAGGAGGGAGGGGATTGAATGGGACAAATCTCATTACACTAAGAGGTACAAAAAACCTATGGTAATAGAGGGGAAGAAGGGAGCAGAGGAGAAACACCTGAATCTTCTTCTCATCAGACTTGGCTTAAAGTCAACCTACACATATTCAGTTAACTTATAAAACATCTAACCTTTCAAGTATTAAAAGGGGAAAAGGGGAGGGGGGATGGAGAAAGGGAAGGGGAGTGGGGGAAATAAGGAGAAATAATAAAAGGAAGGGAAGGGGAAAGGGAAAAATGGAAAGGGGAAAGAAAGGGGAGGGAGTGATATAGGAGGGCAAACACACTGAAGGGGGTAGTATTCAAAAACAAAATACAGGGTAATATGGATAAGGGGGGAAAGGGGGAAAAATATAATCAGAGGGAAGATAGCACAGAGTGCAATAAAGAATTAGTAATCATAACCTTGAATGTGAATGGGTTGAACTCTCCCTTAAAACATAAGCAAATAGCAGAGTGGATTAAAATCCAGAATCCTACAATATGCTGCTTACAAGAAACTCATTTGAAGCAGAGAGATACATATAAAGGTCAAAGGTTGGAGCAAAATATATTTTGCTTCAGCTGAAGTAAAAAAAACAGGGGTAGCAATCCTTATCTCAGACAAAGCAGCAGCAAAAATAAATAACATTAAAAGAGATAAGGAAGGAAACTGTCCTACTAAAAGGTACCATAGACAATAAAGTCATTTCAATATTGAAAATGTATGCACCCAGTGGGACAGCACCCAAATCCAAATTCTTAGAGGAGAAGCTGAAAGAATTACAGGAAGACATAGACAGCAAAACTCTACTAGTGGGAGACCTCAACCACCCACTATCAGATCTAGATAAATCAAATCATAAAACAAACAAGAAAGAAATTAGGGAGGTAAACAGATTGTTAGAAAAATTAGATATGGTAGCCTTAAAATAATTAGCAGTATCTATCTGAAACCATCAACAAGCATTATATTCAATGGGGAGAGGCTAGAGGCATTCCCAATAAGATCAAGGGTCAAACAAGGGTGCCCATTATCACCACTACTATTCAATATTGTATTAGAAATGTTAGCATCAGCAATTAGAGAAGAAAAAGAAATTGAAGGAATTAGAATTGGGAAGGAAGAGACAAAACTCTCACTCTTCTCAGATGACATGATGATCTACCTAGAGAATCCCAAGAAATCATCTAAAAAACTACTGGAAACAATTAGCAATTTTAGCAAAGTTGCAGGTTATAAAATAAACCCTCATAAATCCTCAACTTTTCTATATATGTCTAGCAAGAAACAACAGGAAGAGCTAGAAAGAGAAATCCCATTCAAAGTAACCTCAGACAATGTAAAATATTTAGGAGTCTATTTGCCAAGACAGACTCAGAATCTTTTTGAAAACAATTATAAAACACTTCTCACACAAATTGAATCAGATTTAAATAACTGGGCAAATATCAACTGCTCATGGATAGGGAGAGCTAATATAATAAAAATGACAATTCTACCAAAACTAAACTATCTGTTTAGTGCCCTACCAATCAAAATTCCAAAAAATTACTTTAATGAGTTAGAAAAAATTGTAAGTAAATTCATATGGAGAAATAAAAAGTCAAGAATAGCCAGGAGCTTAATGAAAAAAAAAATGCAAACGAAGGTGGCTTAGCACTACCCGATCTAAAATTATATTATAAAGCATCGGTCATCAAAACTGTTTGGTATTGGCTAAGAAATAGAGTGGTGTACCAGTGGAATAGACTAGGTGTAAAAGCAGGAGATGATTATAGTAATCTGCTGTTTGATAAACCCAAAGAGTCCAACCATTGGGATAAAAACTCCCTCTTTGATAAAAACTGCTGGGATAATTGGAAGTTAGTATGGAAGAAACTTAGATTAGACCAACACCTAACACCTTTACCAAGATACAATCCAAATGGTTACGGGACTTAGACATAAAAAACAATACTATAAGCAAATTAGAGGATCAAGGACTAGTTTACCTGTCAGATCTATGGAAAGGGGAACAGTTTATGACTAAGGAAGAGTTGGAGAACATCACTAAAAACCAATTAGATGATTTCGATTACATTAAATTAACAAGCTTTTGCACAGATAAAACCAATGTAATCAAGATCAAAAGGAAAGTAGTAAATTGGGAAACAATCTTTACAACTAATGATTCTGACAAAGGACTCATTTCTAAAATATACAGAGAACTGAGTCATATTTTTAAAACAAAAAGCCATTCCCCAATTGACAAATGATCAAAGGATATGCAAAGGCAATTTACAGATGAGGAGATCAGAGCAATTCATAGCCATATGAAAAAATGCTCTAAATCATTATTAGAGAAATGCAAATTAAAGCTTCTCTGAGGTACCACCTCACACCTCTCAGATTGGCCAGTATGACCAGGAAGGATAATGATCATTGTTGGAAGGGTTGTGGGAAATCTGGGACACTATTACACTGTTGGTGGAGCTGTGAACTCATCCAATCCTTCTGGAGAGCTATTTGGAACTCTGCCCAAAGGGCAACAAAAATGTGCATACCCTTTGACCCAGCAATACCTCTACTGGGTCTATACCCTGAAGAGATGAGGAAAAGGGTAAAAACATTACTTGTACAAAAATATTTATAACAGCCCTGTTTGTGGTGGCAAAGAATTGGAAATCCAGTAAATGTCCTTCAATTGGGGAATGGCTTAGCAAACTGTGGTATATGTATGTCATGGAACACTATTGTTCTATTAGAAACCAGGAGGGATGGGATTTCAGGGAAACCTGGAGGGATTTGCATGAACTGATGCTGAATGAGATGAGCAGAACCAGAAAAACACTGCACACCCTAACAGCAACATGGGAGTGATGTTCAACCTTGAAGGACTTGCTCATTCCATCAGTGCAACAACTGGGAACAATTTTGGGCTGTCTGCAAAGGAGAGTACCATCTGTATCCAGAAAAGGAGCTGTGGAGTTTGAACAAAGTACAAGGACTATTCCCTTTAATTTGGAAAAGAAAAAACCAGATATCTTATTGTCTGATCTTGTTACCTCTGAGAATTCTGTTCTCTTTAAGGATATGATTTCTCTCTCATCACACCCAATTTGGATCAAGGTACAACATGGAAACAAAGTAAAGACTGACAGAGTGCTATCTGTGGGGTGGGGGTGGGGGGAGAGCAGCAAGATTGGGGGAAAATTGTAAAACTCAAATAATATCTTTAATAAAAAAAAAGTAGACCTGCAGAGGTTTCTGATTTAGTCTTGGTTATTAATAGAATAAAAACTGTTACATCAATTATTCTTATATCATTTTAAACATTTAATGACCTTATTTTCTAAACAAATATATATGTATATATACAAAAATATAATTATTAACAGCCAGATGACAAAGCCAAATATTTACTGTCTTAAGTTGTTTAGGATATAGAAAGAATTAAAATTCTAAACTAAATAGCTCAAATCTCATAGCTGTATCTTATAATAACTCAGATATGCTCCAATATTATCTTTTAAAATAAAGATTTAATGGTGTATTCCTACTGATCAGCTACTTTGATCATTGAAATTTGCCATGAAAAGAGACTTAAGGAAAATTCTATAGTAAGGGAATAACTTCCTAACTTCATGGAAATTTCTGACAAGAGCCACTTAGACAAATTGCATTGAGCCAGGCTTAAATGATTCCATTTTTTCATTCAAGAGGAAACATCATACTGGGAAAATCAGGTAAATCCTACTTCAGTCTATACTAAGAGTCATTCTCCCCAGTCTTTTCCATGAGAATTCCCTTTAGGATTATGTTGATCATTGGTCTAATAGCATTTCTTGGTGATCATACCCAGAGTCTACCTCAGAATAATCTCAATCACAATCCCATAAGGTCTTAAATAGCAAGTTCCGATAACTATAGCTTTGGGTGGATTCAATTATTAAGGATCACACATTGTTGATAATATATATTGACTGGTTTCAGTTTGAAAACAGTAAGAGATTAAAAAAAATCCTAACTTTCCTCTCCCTAGTTAGAGATATTTGCTATTAGAGGAAGAAGTTGGGACATGAATAAAACATATCAACACTGGTCCTAAAGGCCTACTTCCAAGTCTCAGAATGACAATAAGCAGCTAAGTATGTAGAACTAAGTGGGCAGTATGAGAAAATGAATTGAGTTCAACTTTAGCTTGCCCTCTTAACCTTATTCTGAGACAGATATTCATTGGATTTGGATCTCAAATATCACTCTTATTGAACTGCTGGCATTTTTCTTGAAGAGTTCTTTTAGGATTGGTATAAGGATAACAAACCAAAGAATAAAGCTCAAAAGAATTTTCAGTGTCCCAAAAAGGTTTCACCTCAAAAAGCAAAGTCTCACTAATCCCAGTGGGGCTGGTAACAATTGTTGTCAATCCTCTCAAGGTGTTGCAATAAATTGTTTAACAAAAAAATTTACCAAGCCTTCTAAAACATCATACAAAGGATTTTTTTTTTTAGGTTTTTGCTTTTTTTTTTTTTTTTGCAAAGAAATGGGGTTAAGTGGCTTGCCCAAGGCCACACAGGTAGGTAATTATTAAGTGTCTGAGACTGGATTTGAATTCAGGTACTCCTGACTCCAGGGCTCTATCCACTGTGCCACCTAGTTACCCCCATACAAAGGATTTTTTTTAATTTCTTTTTACTAGTTTTTCTTCCTTTTCAAAAACAACTTAAAATTCATCCTGATGCAAAAAATAATCATTAGACTTTCATAAAGTAATATAGCTAGGAATATCTGAACTGACAGATATCTACCTCTTCTTCAACCTTTAATGTTAAGATTAAGTTGTAACTATAGTATAGACCATTCCAGATATAACTTCATAATTTGCAGTTGTCTTATTCTATAAATTCCTAATGATTACAAATAAATTCCTAATTACCACTCCACCTTCCCCCTAATCTGTGTTCAAAGAGTGTTTGCAGTGGAGAAGATTCAATTTTCTAAGAGTGCCAAAATATTGGCCAAGGTTAAAATTATACTTAATTAAATTGGCCTTATCAAAATAACCCCTAATAACAATTAATAATAATCTTATAATTTTCATAATTGATAACTAATTTTAGATGAAACTTCTTTATAATAGGTAAGTACTTCAGAAGATTAACAGTTTTCAAACAAAAAAAAGATTGTTTTATCTGTTAACTTCAATTTTTTTGTTTTTGTTTTTGCAAGGCAATGGGATAAGTGACTTGCCCAAGGTCAAATTTGAACTCAGGTCCTCCTGACTCCAGGGCCAATATCCTATCCACTGTGCCTCCTAGCTACCCCTGTTAACTTCATAATATAGCAACATTCAATATAGAAAGAAGCTTTAATTCTAAATGTGGATCTCTACTGTATTATAAACAATATCATGATTTGAAGCATAAATCAAAATTGCTAGTCAAATTATCTCAATTCAGTTGAATGCATCTCTAAATTATTTTATATAGAAAATTATTCTGAACAAATTTAAGTGAGAGTTACATAAAACTGATTTTTGAACCTTCTCATTATACTTAGATGTGGTAGGTACTTTCACCTCTGAAGCTTTTAGGTTTAAGCTTTATAGAATTTACACCATGTCACTAGCAGAGATGAAACAAACATAACCATTTCTAAACATTTTACCAGAGAAAAATAACAGAAAACATTTTTCATTAATATCATTCATATAAAATAAAATGCTTTTACACTAAAAGTATAACAAAACAATATCAAAATTACAAGAGAATCCATTTATCTTTTTTTTTTTAGGCTTTTGCAGGGCAAATGGGATTAAGTGGCTTGCCCAAGGCCACACAGCTAGGTAATTATTAAGTGTCTGAGATCGGATTTGAACCCAGGTACTCCTGACTCCAGGGCCGGTGCTTTATCCACTATGCCACCTAGCCACCCCTGATCTATTTTTTTAATTTTATTTTCCCTGGTTACAATCCAAAAACATTTCAACGTTCTCTTGTAAAATGTTGAGTTTGGAATTCTGTCCCTTCCTCCTATCCCAACACCTCTCAATGAGAAAGTTATTTGATATAAGTTAAAAAATGTTCAGTCTTGTAAAACATTACCACAATATCCATATTGTATTCCTAGCTATATTACTTTATGAAAGTCTTATGATTATTTTTTGCATCAGGATGAATTTTAAGTTGTTTTTGAGAAGGAAGAAAAAGTAGTATAAATCAATTTTAAATAAAAATCGTCCAATTCCCCCCAAAATAGAGAAGCCTCCAGAAAAATAAACTTTTAGAGGCGGCTAGGTGGTGCAGTGGATAAAGCACCGTCCCTGAAGTCAGGAGTACCAGGGTTCAAATCCTGTCTTAGACACTTAGTAATTGTGTGGCCTTGGGTAAGCCACTTAACCCCATTGCCTTGCAAAAACCTAAAAAAAAATTAAGCTTCAATTTTTATTCAGATAATATCAACTCTGTCTTTGGAATGGATATTAATTTTTATTATAAGTCCTTCAGAGTTCTCTTTAGTCACAGCATAAGTCGAGAATCTATTTTTCTAACAATGTTGGATGTTGCCAAATTTCACTTTATGTGAAGCTTACTTAATTTTATGTTAGCAACACTAAGAGATACATATAAAACTTCACCATTTTGAATTCACATCTAAAATCATTAGGTTAGCGTAAAGTAAGTTGAGTTATTATAAGATTCTAGTTAGAATACTGTTATTTTGGTCCAGGCTAAAAAAAGACCTAAAGTGTTTTCCCAGTCAAAAACCATTTGAGTCTTCATAGGAACTAATTAGATAATTCTCAACTTGAACAATAGAGAGAAACAGTTAGGGTCCTATATAGAGTTACAGATCACAATAGTCAATACTTTTGTCATAACAAAAAATTAAATAGTGTTGAGTTTATAATACAGGCTTCCTACTGATCAACATGAAAGATGAATGGACTTGGATAGCCAGATGCTTAATCTAACCTTATGTATACAAAAAAATTTAGTATATTACAAATAGAATTATTATTATTATTAGTAGTAGTAGTAGTGGCAGTAGTAGTAGTATTATCAGTATTATGGAATAAGAATCATGAATAGAGACCCTTTCCTTTATAATTCCTAGTTCTTAGCTAAAATCTAATCTCAACTTTAATTTAAGCATTGGGCTAGACTAAATGACACATTCACACCAACAAAACTAAAAAGAGTATATTTAATAAAGTGATTATAAAACAGGTAGAAATAAATCAATTTTATAGAAAAAGTTACTAATAAATCCCAATATAATAAAAAGAAGAGCAAAACCTACATAAACATAGATATTAAGAGAAAATATCACCTATGGGGGAGCTTCAACATCTGAATCAACAGCTGTTGGGGAGTCCTGGGGTACAGCCTTCAGAGTCCCGATCTAGAAGTGTCCCCAGGCAGAGCATCCTCTCCATGGGTGAAATTCCAATTAGACAAGGGTCTAATTAGATCTCATATAGCTTGAAAACAAAGAAGACTTCTTGCCAATTTTTTGTAGAATAAAATCAAATTTTCCAGGTTGTCCGAGGAGGGAGCCACCCCTCCAAACCCAAAGAATTATAGTATTTACATTCAAGAATGGTTAGTTCCTGAAGAGATAGGCAATGTTAATCAAGTACTGCCTTGAGAGTCTGGCCAGGACCAGTCAAGGACATTCAGTGTTTTTTTTTAAATACTCAAGCTGTTTTAAATATGTGCATGAGATCAATCCTGCTCATCTCCCCTCCCTGTAACACATCAGGAGTAAATTGGGGGTCAGTGATTCTCTGTATACCAGAGTTAAATTGAGGGTCAGTAATTCTCTGTAGCTAAACTATAAGGCCTTACCATGGAAAATCTTATATCCTATGTATTAAACATACACTTGCCCAAGGTCACACAGCTAGGTAATTATTAAGCATCTGAGGTCAAATTTGAACTCAGATCCTCCTGACTCCAAGGCCAGTACTCTATCCACTGTGCCACCTAGCTGCCCCTAGATCTTGAATTCTTAAGTTATTGACAGGCTAAACAGGTGTCAATCTGCCATAAAAGCAAGCAATCAAAAGTATAAACTATCAGCAGATCTAGTAAGATTTTAGAATTCTGCCTTTCATAGATGAGGGCATTTTAAAGTGCTATGCCAACTTCATAGAAAATCATTATTATTATTTCATATTTCTTATATGTTCTTTTTATAACATTAGCCTTTTAAAAAAATCTATAACTTGAAAGAATGAAGAAGGGTTCACTTTTCTATTAATATTTCTAATGAATTGTAAAATTAACATTAGGCATTGTATTGATATATATTACAAACCAATAATTGAAGTAAGTTGGATTGAAACCATATAGATAGGGGCAGCTAGGTGGTACAGTGGATAGAGCACTGGCTCTGGAGTCAGGAGAACCTGAGTTCAAATTCGTTCTCAGACACTTAATAATTGTCTAGTTTTATGACCTTGGGCAAATCACTGTTAACCCCATTGCCTTAAATTAAAAAAAAAACCATACAGGTAACAGTTTTCTGGGCCATATAGTATAATAAATTCTGATTGATCAAAAGCATCTTTTTGAGAGAGATACATTTAGACCAGAATAAATTCAATTATATCTGGATCTATTTTCAGAATGGTTTCATATAGAAAATCAATTTATAACTTTAATTATTGTACTTTTTAAACATATGATCTGTTTAGTCCAAGCATTTCATATTATGGACTCACTATTTCCACTGGGAAAAATTTTAAAATTGGACAATAATCTACCTCAATTCTTTTGTTCTATTTTTTTTTTTGGTTTTTGCAAGGCAAATGGGGTTAAGTGGCTTGCCCAAGGTCACACAGCTAGGTAATTATTATTATTAAGTGTCACAGCTAGGTAATTATTAAATGTCTGAGATCAGATTTGAACCCAGGTACTCCTGACTCCAGGGCGGATGCTCTATCCACTGCGCCATCTAGCGACCCCCCTCAATTCTTTTGTTTAGAAACATCTTGCTTCTCAGATTTCTCTTAACCCTCTATAACTTTATCTATTGACTTTCAAATTCAAGCTACAAAATGCTCATTCTCCATCTTTCTACCTAAACAGAGTCAGACTTCCTCATACCCTCTCAGATCATCTAAAGCTAGCACAAAGGCACCAATAGCAACTGTCCAGGGACAGGAGGGAACTGGAGCAAAGTGTGTTTGCTGTTGCCTATGGGCTGGGTGCAGAGTATATTTCCTATTTGTCCTCTGACTTTCTTATCTACCTTATATATTTTATTTTGTCTTTATTTCTCTTTCCAAATCCAAATCCATTATTCAGACTGTCCAACTTCCCATCAGATCTCAGAATGCATAGATTAGTGTTAAACCAAAGTCTAACAGCAACCCTACTTTTCCCAATAATAGAATTCATTTCAACCCAGGGGCTTGTTTTCATTAATTTGCCTATCACTATTATAATTTATTGCTTGATTAGCCATAATTCAGTTGTTATCTAGGTTGGAGGTCAAAAGAGCTCCATGCCTATTTTTAGTCTCAGAAGTCTATGGGAGAAATTCTTTTAAAGAGAAAACCATGAAGATGTGTTTAGTGATTACAAAAACTTTTAGATTTGAACGAGCTGAAATGCAAAAGTGGGATTGTGACTATTCCCAAACTAATTAACAGATTTCAAAAGGGTTGTCTGTCCTAATAAAAATAGAGATCTGTTATGTTATGTACAGGGAATAAAGCAGTTTTCCAAATTAAATCAAATTAAATTTTCTTTTCTGCCTTCGTACTTTTCACTTTTTAAAATCTGGAAAGTTAATACTTTGTAATTCACAAGCCAGGAATTGCAATTCTCAATTCTTACTAAAATTCATATACAAATAGCTTTTACAGCAATAATATACATTTTAAACATAAATTGTCAAAATTCTAAAGTGATTGCATTTAACACCACTATAGAGAAACCTTGATCAAAGTATCTTTTTTTTTTTTTTTTTTTTTTTTAGATTTTTCAAGGCAATGGGGCTTAGGGGCTTAGTGGCTTGCCCCGGGCCACCCAGCTAGGTAATTATTAAGTGTCTGAAGTCGGATTTGAACCCTGGTATTCCTGACTCCAAGGCTGGTGCTCTATCCACTGAGCCACTTAGCTGCCCTGATCAAAGTATCTTAAAGGTCAAAGACAAATTATTTTGCAGTTTTTAAACACATTGGTTTGATTGCAGTGACTAATTTGTAAAGAACCATGTGAGAATTTGAGCAGGAGTGTGAAGCTCTTATCCCAGGCAATGTTTTAGCTGACACCTGTATTTGTGGTACATGCTCAAAGTTTCCTCCATTTCAGTTCTCCATGAACCCTGAAGATTTATGCAATGCTAGATAAGTACTATGAGAATGGAGGGAGTATCCAACTTGGGAAAAAGATATGCCTGAAAGTATTATACACAGTTATGCAGGTACAGAGACCAGTACTGAGGCAGACAAAACAAATCCTGTACCCAGGACATGGGAAAATAGCGTGTACAAAGGTCTGTGACCAGATTAAATGGCACAATGCTCACAAGCTTGCATTTTTGATTACATACCTTTTTCAGTTTTTCTATTTAAATATTCTGACTCTCTGGACAATAAACGGATTGCTCTTTTGTATTGCTTGCTGGCTTGTGTCTTTTCTCTAGTCAGCTTCTTATCAAAACAGTGGGGGCACAGGTTGCTCCCCATAGAACAGAATACTAACAGAGAACCTGGAATTCTAAAATCTGGCTAGATCTTTTCCTCACAGTTCATGGTTGTATTTTAAAGATAAAAAAAGAAACAATCAGTAAACTTATTCTCTAGTTTCTCTGAGTTACAGAAAAATTCGTTTCCATACTCAGCTTCAGTTAGTTTGCACTTGTTAAATTTTTTCTGATTAACTTATCAATAGATAAGTTTTTTTCTTCCACAGTAGAAATACTTATGAAATGCTTTCATATTTCAGGTACGAATTAATTAACAAACTAATTATGGATTCACTATTTCCACTGGAAAAAATTTTAAATTTGGACAGTAAGCATCTCTTGGAATAAGAGTTTTAGTCTCCAATATAATTAAGCATTTTTGCATAGTCAATTGTAAAAAAAAAAAAAGGAGAATCCTCATTCTCCTTTTGTACTGTCTCCTGAGACCTATTTCAGGTTTCTGGCAAAGACGTACAAATATCTAAACATTGTCTGACTATTGGGGGTTCCATTGTGAATTTTATGAAGAGCAATTGGAGATTCCCCCTCCTATTGAGGCTAATCTATTAGCTGTCTCTATTACTGCCTGTCTTTTACTTGAGGACAGTGAAGTCACCATTAAATCAATTATATATTTTCAGGCATTAAAATGATCTATCTCTGCTCCTGGATTCTCATCATAAATTATTTCTCCAGATGGAGAGCATAGAGGGAGAGCAAGATTTGTATTGTCTAATAAAAATCACATTACCCTGGTTAGATAAAAGGAAGAAGTTTTTAACAAATCTTTAAATTTAAATTAAATTTAACCAAAATTCCCTCCTGACAGACCATGTAGGATGGATGAGAGGTTTTTTTTTGAAGAAAGAGTTTAATTTGAGTTTTACAATTTTTCCCCCATTCTTGCTTCCTTCCCTCCACCCCCCACAGAAGGCATTCTGTTAGTCTTTACATTGTTTCCATGGTATACATTGATCTCAGTTGAATGTGATGACAGAGAAATCATATCCTTAAGGAAGAAAAATAAAGTATGAGATAGTAAAATTACATAATAAGATAACTTTTTTTTTCTAATTTGAAGGTAATAGTCTTTGGTCTTTGGTCTTGCTCTCCAGAAAAGTTGGGGGAGTTCACAGATCCACCAACAATGTATTAGTATCCCAGATTTCCTGCATCCCTTCCAACAATGATCATTGTCCTTTCTGGTCATATTGGCCAGTCTGAAAGGTGTGAGATGTTATCTCAGAGATGCTTTAATTTGCATTTCTCTAATAAGTAATGATTTGGAGCAATTTTTCATATGACTATGGATTACTTAGATTTCCTCAGCTGTATATTTCCTTTGCATATCCTTTGACCATTTGTCATTTGGGGAATGGCTTTTTTTTGAAAATTTGACTCAGTTCTCTGTATATTTTAGAAATGAATCCTAAATTTTCGAGAGACAGAACCCACAGAGGGACTCAGTGTGGCAGTTCTCCTACTCAAGGTAACCTGGAAAAGAGCAGAAAGGCTCTGCTCCCCAGGGTCTGAGGGGCGGCCCGCCAGAGGGGTGGCCTGCCAGAGCGAAAGAACTTCAGCCTCCTGGAGGCAGTCCCAGGGCGCTGGGAGCACAGCAGCGGGGGAGTTTCCTGAGCTACATCCCCTGGGAGCACCGGGCACAAATTGGGGGAACAGCAGGGAACCTCTGCCAGAGGGAGCATGTGGAGCCCAGCCCTCAGGGCACACAGCCAGCAGGAGCAGCAGCATGGGGCAGTCCAGATCCACAAAACATAAGAGGTGGAGCTGGTAAGCAGGAGCCCCCAAGGGCATGAGCCCATTGAGCTGAGGGAGGGGAGTGAAGAGAGACTGCAGAGCTCTGCCTCTGCCTCTGGAACAGGACTCTGGGGCTATGAACACATTCAGATCCTGATAGCAGTCTAGGCCCCCCCATAGAACAGCAGGTGCCCCCTCCACCTCAGCCCCAATGAGAGGTTATTAATTAATCTCATTTGAGAATAAAATTAAAGATACAGGACACAAGGAGTGGGGTTTCATCTGGAGGTCTCTTTCTTAGCTAAGAAAAAATAAATCTGAATCTGTTTTATAAAAATTAGTAGGAGCCTCATAATTCACATCAAAATTTCTAAGTTCAAAAAATACACCATCTCAAAAATTATTCCCAAATCAATTTCTACTTTAATTTGCAAAACAATTAATACAATTAAATACAATAAATAAAATACAATTAAAATTTTTAATATTTTCTTACATTTATTTTTCTCTAATCAATCCAATCCTTACATTCCCAAACATTTTTAAATTTTATTTTCTTTAATTTATTTAAATATAATTAAAATATTCTTGTTGTAAAAGTAAACATAAAATCCCCCTCCCCCCACAAAAATATAAAACCTCATGAGGGATAAATGGAAAGAAAGGAAAAAAATGTGCTTCATCCTGTATTCTGATACCATCAGCTCTGTCTCTGGGGTGAATTGCATTCTTTATCATAAGTCCATCATAAAAGTTTTTTAAAATATTTTATTTAATATTTATTTAATATTTTATTATTATTATATTTTATATATTATATACAAATAATATACCATAATGTGTTTATTATTATATTTTTAATATTTAATGTTTATTTAATAATTTTAAGTTTTTAATTAAAGATTTTATTTATTTTGAGTTTTACAATTTTCCCCCAATCTCACTTCCCTCCTCACCCCACCACAGAAAGCAATTTGTCAGTTTACATCTTTTCCATGGTGTACATTGATCCAAATTGAGTGTGATGAGAGAGAAATCACATCCCCAAAGAAGAAACATAAAGTATGAAATAACAAGATCAGACAATAAAATAGCAATTTTTTTTCTAAATTAAAGGGAATAGTCCTTGAACTTTGTTCAAACTCCACAGTTCTTTATCTGGCTACAGATGCTATTCTCCATTGCAGACAGCCCAAAATTGTCCCTGATTGTTGCACTGATGGAATGAGCAAGTCCATCAAGGTTGATCATCACCCCCATATTGCTGTTAGGGTGTACACTGTTTTTCTGGTTCTGCTCATCTCACTCAGCATCAGTTTATGCAAATCCCTCCAGGCTTCCCTGAATTTCCATCCCTCCTGGTTTCTAATAGAACAATAGTGTTTCATGATATACATATACCACAGTTTGCTAAACCATTCCCCAATTGAAGGACATTTACTTGATTTCCAATTCTTTGCCACTTCCGTATTTTTCCACAGTTGCTTTTGGCGATTGCAATTCCCTCCATCCATTCATCCCCACTACCATTTATTATATTTTCTCTCTCCTTTCACTCTTTCCCTCTTCAAAAATGTGCTATGGGGTGACCAAGTGGTACAGTGGACAGAGTACTTGTCCTGGAGCCAAGAGACCCCAAGCCTACATCCTACTCCAGAGACCCAGCAACCATTCAGCCATGAGGTCCTGAATATGCCACCAAATCCCATCACCTTGCATAAAGTAAAAAAGAGAATGTGTTATATCTGATTATCCCCTCCCATGATCTACCTTCTCCTCTATCACACATATGCTCCCTCCCCCTCCCCTGTCCCTTTCTCTCCTTTATCTTCTAGATTTCTACACCCTATTGAGTGTGTATGCTATTTCCTCTCTGAGCCATTTCTGATAAGAATGAAGGCTCCCTCATTCCCTTTCACCTTCCCCCCTTCCATATCATTGTAAAAGGTATTTCTTAATTCTTAACAGGAAATATCTTAGCCTATTCTACTTTTCCTTTCTCTTAATGCCAGTACATGTCCCTTTCACCCATTGACTCCATTCTTACAATATATTATACCTCCAAACATGTCTCTCTCCTGTGTCTTGACTATAAAAGCTCCTTCCAACTGCTCTAATAAATGAGAAAGTTTATATGAGTATTATCAGTATCATCTTTCCATGCAGGAATGAATACATGCAGTTCATCATCATTAAGTCCCTCATAAGTCTTGTACTTGAAGATCAAACTTTCTGTTTAGCTCTGGTTATTTCAACAGGAACATTTGAAATTTCCCTGTTTCATTGTTTTCCTCAGAGAGCTTTCTCATCTCCTTTTCCATGTGGCCAATTTTGCTTTTTAAGGCATTCTTCTCCTCATTAACTTTTTGAACTGTTTATCCATTTGACCTAAACTGGTTTTTAACATGCTGTTTTCTTCAGCATTTTTTTTGGAATGTCTTGACTAAGCTGCTGATTTCGTTTTCATGTTTTTCCTGAATCTCTCTTGTTTCTCTTCCCAATTTTTCCTCTCCCTCCCTCACTTGATTTTCAAAATCTTTTTTGAGCTCTGAAATAGCCTGAGCCCAATTTTTATATTTCTTGGAGGATTTAGATGCAGAAGCTTGGACTTTCTTGTCTTTTGATTGTGTGTTTTGGTCCTCCATGGGACTAAAGTAATTGTATATGGTTAGGTTCCTTTTTTTTCTGTTTAATCATTTCCCCAGCCTGTGTCTAGTTTTGGTGTGCTTCCTGAGCTTTTGAATATTATTAAGACAACCTCAGTTATTTCAAGGTCTTATGGGAGGCTCTGACTGCTCTCCTGCTCTGTGAATGAACATAAACACAGCCCTCTGCCCTGGGGCTGTGAGGAGGGTCCCCTGCTTTATAGGGATCCCAGACTCCAACTAGGGTCTGAATATGGTCAAAGCCCCAGAGTCCTGACCCAGGACAGAGGAGAGACTGGTCAGTCTCCCCCCCAACTCCCTTACCTTCGGAGGGCTGAGCACTTTAGAAGCAGCTGCGGGACAGCTCCATACTGGGGCACTCCCCATATCTCCTTCTGTTTTGTGGGATCTGGGCTGTGCCTGAGGGCCTTGGCCATGCTGAGGAGGGCCATGCTAGCCTGGGCTTTGCACTCCTTCTGGCAGAGATCTCCCTGCTGATCTTTCAAGTTGTACTTGGTACTCCCTGGGGTGGCAAGTCAGGAAACTGCTTCTGCTGCCAGGAGCCGGGGCTCCCAGGGACCCAGCTGGGGCTGTTCCTGGAAAGCTGGAGCTCCTTTTGTGCTGCTGCCCCCTCCAACTCTGTGGAACAGAGCCTTCCCATTATTTTCCAGGCTACCTTGGGTAGGAGAATTGACTCACTGGATCTTTCTGTGGGTTCTGTCTCTTGAAAATTTAGTTAAGAGTTAAAATTTTAAGGTTTTTGAGGGGGCAGAACCAAGATGGTGACAGGAGAAGAGCCTCTCTTAGGTGTTCTCTTTATAATATTTCAAAACTCATAAAATAATGAATCTAACTAGATTTTCGAGAGACAGAACCCACAGAGGGATCCTAATTCTCCAGAACAAGGTAACCTGGAAAATAGTGGAAAGGTTCCTCTCCACGGAGTTAGAGGGGCAGCCCACAAGAGTGAAGGAACTTCAGCTTTCCAGAGGCAGCCCCAGGGCACCTGGGAGCCATGGCTCGTGGCAACAGGGGCAGTTTCCTGACCTATAAAATGAGAAGCACCGGGCACAATTTGGAAGATCAGTGGGGGGGACCTCTGCCAGATGAAGCCCAGCCCTCAAGGCATTCAATGAGCAACCTGGTAGCAGCAGCCCAGATCCAGGAACCAGAAATAGATGGAGTGGGTAAGCAGGAGCCCCCACTCAACAAAACCTTGAATGCTCAGCCTATCAATGGTAGGGGAGTGGAGAGAGATTTCTGAGACCTGTCCTCTGTATGTGGAACAGGATTCTGGGGCTCTGACCACATTCAGATCCTGATCACAGTCTAGGCCTCCCAAAGAACAGCAAGGCCCCCCCCATCTCAGCCCCGTGGCAGGCCACGGGGTCATTCACAAACCAGGAGGGAAGAAAAAGCCTCACACAATGAGATCCTTGTGGGGGGGTGTCCGAATAATACTCAAAAACTCAGGAAGCACCCCAAAACCAGGCACAGGCTGGAGAAATGAGTAAATAGAGAAAAAAAGAGGAACACCACTGAGAAATACATTGTTTGTGATCCTAAGAAGGATCAAAATACTCAATCTGAAGATGAGGAAGTCCAAGCTCCTGCATCTAAAGACTCCAAGAAAAACAGAAATTGGGCTTAGGCTATGACAGAACTGAAAAAAAGATTTTGAAAATCAAATAAAGGAGATAGAAGAAAAATTGGGGAAAGAAATGAGAGAGATGCAGGAAAAATATGAAAAAGAAGTCAGCAGCTTGCTTAGTCAAAGAGATCCAAAAAAATGCTGAAGAAAATAACATGTTAAAAAGCAGCGTAGGTCAAATGGATAAAACAGTTAAAAAAGTTATTGAGGGGAAGAATGCTTTAAAAAGCAGAAATGGCCAGAAGGAAAATGAGATAAGAAAGCTCTCTGAGGAAAACACATCCTTCAGATTTAAGAATGGAGCTAAAGAAAGTTATTGACTTTATGGGAAGTCAAGACACAATACTTCAAAAACAAAAGAATGGGGGCGGCTAGGTGGCATAGTGGATGGGGCAGCTATGTGGCATAGTGGATAAAGCACCGGCCCTGGAGTCAGGAGTACCTGGGTTCAAATAAGGTCTCAGACACTTAATAATTACCTAGTTGTGTGGCCTTGGGCAAGTCACTTAACCCCCTTTGCCTTGCAAAAACAAAAACAAAAAAAACCCCTAAAACCCAAAACCAAAAGAATGAAAATTTAAAAGAAAATGTGAAACATCTCACTGAAAAAACAACTGATATGGAAAATAGAATTAGGAAAGATAATTTAAAAATTATTGGAATACCTGAAAGTCATGATCAGGAAAAGAGCCTTGACATCATTTTCAAAGAATTACTACAGGAAAATTTCCCTGATATCCAAGCAGAGCACAAAATAGAAATGGAGAGAATCCACAGATCCCCCCGAGAAAGAGATCCCCAAAAAACAACCCCAGGAATATTATAGCCAAGTTTCAGAACTCCCAAGTCAAAGAGAAAATATTAGAAGCAGCCAGAAGGACACAATTCAAATACTGCCGAGCTGTAATCAGGATCTCACAGGACTTAGCAGCTACTACACTGGAAACCTAGAAGCTCGTAGGGCTTGGAATATAATATACCAGAAGGCAAAAGAGCTTAGAATGCAACCCAAGAATAAACTACTCAGCAAAACTGAATATCCTCTTCCAGGGAAAAAGATGGACTTTCAATGAACCAGGGGAATTTCAAATGTTCCTGTTGGAATGGCCAGAGCTGAACAGAAGGTTTGATCTTCAAATACAGGACTTAGGTGAAGCATAGAGATTGGAGAAGGGGAAAATATGAGGGACTTAATGATGATGAACTGCATATAGTTCTGTATAGAAAAATAACACCGATAATACTCATATGAACCTTCTCAATTAACAGAGCAGGTAGAAGGAGCTTTTATAGATGAAGCACAGGAGAAAGCTGAATTTGAAGATAAAATATGGTGTAAAAATGGAATCAATAGAAAAAAGTGAAATGTAATGGGAGAAAGAAAAAGGAGAGGGGGAATAGGCCAAGATATTTCATATAATAAGATTTTTCTTTATTACAATGAGCTATTGCAATGATATGGAAGGGGGGAGGCAAGGGGAAATGAGGGAATCTTCCCTCTCATCAGAGGTGGCTAGGAGAGGAAACAGCATACTCAATGGGGTATAGACATCTGGAGTAAGAAGGAGGGGGGGCAGGGGGAAGGGGGGGGATATGAATGAAGGAGGAGAGTATGTACCATGAGGGGAGAGTGGTCAGATATAACCCATTTTCTTTTTTACTTCTTGCAAGGGGCTGGGATTGGATGGCCTGTCCGGAACCATAGGACCAGGTAGATGCTGGGCCTAAGGGGTGGTATGGGGCCTCGGGGCCTCTAGGCCCCAGGGCCAGGGATCTGTCTGCTGTGCCACCTAGCTACCCTACAACAGAGTCAGTGAAAGGAGAGAGAAAATATAGTATATGGTAGTGGAGAAATACAAAAGGAGGGAGTTGTGATCAGCAATGGCAATGGTAGAAAAATAGGGAAGTAACTTTTGTGAGGGACTTATCATAAAGAATGTGATCCACCCCCAATAGAGTTGGTGGGGTTGGAACACAGACTGAAGCAGATTTTTTATTATTATTATTTGGGGGGGGTGCAGGGCAGATGGGGCTGGGTACCTGCCTGGGGCTGCATAGCAGGGTGATCATTGAGTGTCTGAGGCTGGATTCGGACCCGGGTGCTCCTGATTCAAGGGCCAATGCTCTGTCTGCCACCCAGCCACCCCTACTATCATTACTATTTTATGTTATTTTAGTTCTTTTTTTTGTTTTTATGGTTTTTGCAGGGCAGTGGGGTTGGGGTGGCTTGCATGTCACACAGCTGGGTGATTGTTGGGTATACGGGGCCGGATATGGGCTTGGGTGCTCCTGGCTCCAGGGCTGGTGCTCTGTCCACTGCTAGTGGACAACTAGTCCTTGATCCTCTAATTTGCTTATAGTATTGTAACCATTTGGATCTTATCTTGGTAAAGGGTGTGAGGTGTTGGTCTAATCTGAGTTTCTTCCATACTAACTTCCAATTTTCCCAGCAGTTTTTATCAAAGAGGGAGTTTTTATCCCAATGGCTGGACTCTTTGGGTTTATCAAACAGCAGATTACTATAATTGTCTCCTGCTTTTGCACCTAGTCTATTCCACTTGTCCACCACTCTATTTCTTAGCTAATACCAAACAGTTTTGATGACTGATGCTTTATAAAATAATTTTAGATCAGGTAGGGCTAAGCCCCCTTCTTTTTCTTTTGCACTGTTTTCCAATAAAGTCCTGGAAATTCTTGACTTTTTATTTCTCCATATGAATTTATTTACAATTTTTTCTAACTCAACTAGGGAGCAGAGGCGCGCTAACCCTCTGGAGCTTGCCAACAGGGCTGGGGGAGAGTTCTGGTGCTGGAGAACTGAGGACACCATCCCTGGGCTCCTCTGGTCTGAGGAACTCTGAGTGCACTCCTCCATTGCTGCTGAGGCCTCTTCCTGCAACAAAAAATAGCAGAGTACTTTTGCCTCAGGTACAGGTGTGTGAGCAGAAGAACCAGCCCAGTTGACAATAGGGAAAGGAATGACCTCACCCCAGGGTAAAGCCTACCATTGATAGAAGGCAAAGGGATTTAATAGCTCCAACCCTTTCCTTCAAGCTAAGGGACAAGGCCTCATCAAGGACACCGACACCCCAGAGAAAGCACCCAGCCCCTCCTACTGGCCACCCAGAGAAATTGCACTCAGTGAGTAAAGCCTCTAGTGATCCCAAGCCCCTGTGAACCAGCCCCTCCCGAACTCAAGGTCTTAGCAAAATTGACCTCATTTTTAAAGAATTCCTACAGGAAAATTACCCAGATATCCTAGAAGTAGAGGGCAAAATAGAAATTGAGAGAATCCACCTATCTTCCCGGGAAAGATTCCCCCCCCCCCCAAAAAAAAAACAACCCCCAGGAATATTATAGCCAAGTTCCAGAACTCCCAAGTCAAAGAGAAAATATTATAGATAGCCAGAAGGACACAATTCATATATTGTGGAGCTGCAGTCAGGATCACACAGGACTTAGCAGCCACTACATTAAGGGCTCATATGACTTGGAATATAATATTCTGGAAGGCAAAAGAGCTTAGAATGCAACCTGAGAATCAACTACCCAGCCAAACTGAATGTTCTCTTCCAGGGAAAAAAGATGGACTTTCAATGAACCAGGGGAATTTCAAATGTTCCTGTTGGAATGGCCAGAGCTGTACAGAAGGTTTGATCTTCAGATACAGGACTCAGGTGAAGCATAGAGAGTGGAGGGGAAGGGTAAAATATGGGGGACTTAATGATGATGAGCTGCTTATATTCTTACATAGGAAAATGATTCTGATAATACTCATATGAAACTTCTCATTTAATAGATCAGGTAGAAGGAGTTTTACTAGATGAAGCACAGGAGAGAGCTGAATTTGAAGATATAATATAATATAGTGTAAAAATGAAGTCAGTGTCTAAAAGGGAAATGTAATGGGAGTAACAGAAAGGAGAGATGGAATATGCTAAGGCATTTCATATAATAAGATTTTTTTTATTACATTGAGCTATTGCAATGATATGGAAGGGTGGAATGTGAGGGGGAAATGAAGGAATCTTCCCTCTCATCAGAGGTGGCTTGGGGAGGAAACAGCATATATAGTCAATGGGGTATAGACATCTAGAGTAAGAAGTAGGGGGACAGGGGGAAGGGGGGGATGTGAGTGATGGAGGAGAGGGTGGACCATGGCGGGAGACTGTGGTCAGATATAACACATTTTCTTTTTTAATACTTGCCAGGGGCTGGGATTGGGTGGCCTGTCTGGGACCACAGGGCCAGGTGGTTGCTGGGCCTTAGGAATGGTATGTGGTTTTGGGGCCTCTTGGTCCCAGGGCCAGTGATCAGTCTGCTACCCTATAGCACATTTAAGAATAGGGCCAGAGGGGCGGAGCCAAGATGGTGGAGTGAAGGCAGCATCTCCTGAGAACCCCGACCCCCCCAAACCCCCAAAAAGCAAAGGATGGCTCTAGCCAAAATTTAGCAGGGCAGAACCCACAGAAAGACTGAGTGATACATTTTCCCAGTCCAAGATAACTTGGAAGTTCTGCGGGAAAGGTGTATTTCACCAGGACCGGGAGTTGGGAAAAAAGTGGTGGTGCAGCCCAGCCCAGTCCGGCCCAGCACAGCCCAGAAATCACCAGCAACAGCTTGAATGGGCAGTGAGTGTGGAATGAGAAGCACAGCCACAGAATCTGTACCGAGAATTGGGAGAAAGCATCCTACACCCCCCAGAAATGGTAAGGGAAGTCTGCAGAGATTTCTCTGCTCTCCCTGGGGTAGGACTCTGCTGTTTGCCTACACTCACATTTTGCAGTTTGGCCTTCCATACTAAGATAGCTGGATCCCTCCTTATAGCCCCAGGGCAGAGGGCAGTGCTATGGTCATCTATATATCAAAGGTTAAATAGCATAAGACCTTGGAGGAATAAAGGTCCCAGTGGGGTGTCCCCCCCACAAAAAACAAGCCCAAAGTTTTGGAAGTGCTGTAAATTAGTCTTGGGCTGAGGAAACAAGTAAACAACAGAAAAAGAAGGCTCTAACCATAGAGAATTACTTTAGTCCCATGGAAGATCAAAACACATACTCAGATGATGACAAAATTGAAGCTTCTGTATCTAAAACCTCCAAGAGAAATAGAAAATAGGCTCAGACTATGGATGAGCTCAAAAAAGACTTTGAGAAGCAATTAAGGGGGGCAGCTAGGTGGTGCAGTGGATAAAGCACAGGTCCTGGAGTCAGGAGTACCTGGGTTCAAATCCAGTCTCAGACACTTAATAATTACCTAGCTGTGTGGCCTTGGGCAAGCCACTTAACCCCATTTGCCTTGCAAAAAAAACCCCTAAAATAAAAAGAGGGAAGCAATTAAGGGAGATGGAGGAAAAATTGGGAGTAGAAATGAGAGCAATGCAGAAAAATCATGAAAACCAAATCAAAAGCCTGGTGAAAGTTATATAAGGGACCTGGATTCAAAGAAAGTAATATGCTAAAAACTAGTTTAGGTCTAATGGAAAAAGCAAAACAAAAGGCAAATGAGGAGAAGAATGCCTTAAAAAGGAGAATTGGCCAGCTGGAAAAGGAGATAAGGAAATGAGGATGAGGAAAATAATTCCTTCAAATGCAAGTTGGAACTGAAGGAAGCTGATGACTGAAAGAAATCAGGAAGAAATAAAATTCCACAAAAAGCCAAAAATTAGAAGAAAATGTGAAATATCTCATTGGAAAAACAACTGACCTTGAAAACAGATTCAGAAGAAAAAATTTAAAATTATTGGGCTATCTGAGAGCCACAAGGAGAAAAGCCTAGACTTCATTTTTCAAGAAATAATACAGCAAAATTGCCCTGGGGTCCTAGAAGCTGAGGGTAAAATAGAAATCAAGACAATTCACTGTCACCACCTGAAAGGGATCCCAAAAGAAAAACTTCTAGCAATATTATAGCCAAATTCCCAAACTCCCAAATCAAAGAGAAAATTCTAAAAGCTGCCAGAAAACTACCTAAGCTCCAGAGTCAGGGTTAAACAGAACCTGGCAGCATATACATTAAGGGCTTGTAGAGAATGGAATATGATATTCCGGAAGGCAAAAGATCTTGATTTACAACCAAGAATCAACTACCCAACAAAACTAAACATCCTCTTTCAGGGGAAAGGATGGACTTTCAATGAAACAGAGGACTTTCAAAACTTTCCTATCAAGACGACCAGAGTTGAACAAAAAGTTTGATTTCCAAGTGCAGGATTCTGGTGAACCACAGAGGGTGTGGAAGAGAGGGACTAAATATGAGGAACATGATGATGTTGAATTCTTTGCATTCCTGCACGGGAAGAAGATAGTTATAACTCATATGAATTTTCTCATTTTTGTTGTTGTTTTTTTATATTTAATATTTATTAATTCTCATTTTGTACAAATAATGTTTTTTTTATACTTTAATAAAAGATTCTTGTTTAAGAGTGAACTAAATATCCCCCCACAATATAGGCTCACTTGAGTGATAAAGTAAAGGGGAGAGAAAAAAATTGAAATTAAAAAGAAAAAAATAATAGTAATAATTGTAGGTATGGCCAGGTGGCACAATGGATGGAACACCAGCCCTGGAGCCAGGAGCACCTGAGCCCATATCAGGCCCCGTACACCCAACAATTACCCAGTCGTGTGACAAGCAAGCCACCCCAACCCCACTGCCCTTCAAAAACCAGAAAAAAGAAAAAAAAAGACCCAAAATATAATAAAATAGTAATAATAGTAGGGGTGGCTGGGTGGCGGACAGAACATTGGCCCTTGATGCAGGAGAACCCGGGTCCAAATCTGGCCTCAGACATCCAAGGATCACCTTGCTATGCAGCCCCAGGCAGGCCACCCAGCCCCATTTGCTCTGCACCACTCCCAAAATATTAATAATAATAATAATAATAATAATAATGAAAAATGTGTGTCAGTCTTTGTTCCAACACCAACAACTCTTTTGCGGGTGGGTCACATTCTTTATGATAAGTCCATCACAAAAGTTACTTCCATATTTTTCCATCTTTGCCATTGCTGATCGCAACTCCCTCCTTTCATATTTCTCCACTACCATGTACTATATTTTCTCTCTCCTTTTACTCTGACTCTGCTGTAGGGTAGCTGAGTGGTGCAGCAGACAGATCCCTGGCTCTGGGGCCAAGAAGCTCTGAGCCCCCATACCACCCCTTAGGCCCAGCATCCATCTGGCACTATGGTCCCAGACAGGCCATCCAATCCCTGCCCCTTGCAAGAAGTGAAAAAGAAAATGTGTTATATCTGACCACTCTCCCCCCATGGTCCATCCTCTCCTCCATCACTCACATCCCCCCCTTCCCCCTGCCCCACCTTTTCTTCTTACTCCAGATGCCTATATCCCATTGAGTATATATGCTGTTTCCTCTCCTAGCCACCTCTGATGAGAGCGAAGATTCCCTCATTCCCCCTTGCCTTCCCCACTTCCATATCTTTGCAATAGCTCATTGTAATAAAGAAAAATCTTATTATATGAAATATCTTGGCCTATTCCCCCTCTCCTTTTTCTTTCTTCCATTATATTTCACTTTTTTCTATTGACTCCATTTTTACACCATATTTTATCTTCAAATTCAGCTTTCTCCGGTGCTTCAAATATAAAAGCTCCTTCTACCTGCTCTGTTAACTGAGAAGGTTCATATGAGTATTATGAGTGTCATTTTTCTATGCAGGACTATATGCAGTTCATCATCATGAAGTCCCTCATATTTTCCCCTTTCCCTCCACTCTCTATGTTTCACCTGAGTCCTCTATCTGAAGATCAAACCTTCTGTTCAGCTCTGGCCATTCCAACAGGAATATTTGAAATTCCCCTGGTTCATTGAAAGTCCATCTTTTTCCCTGGAAGAGGACATTCAGCCTTGTTGGGTAGTTGATTGTCGGTTGCATTCCAAGCTCTTTTTCCTTCTGGTATATTATATTCTAAGCCGTACAAGCTTCCAATGTAGTTGCTGCTAAGTCCTGGGTGATCCTGACTGCAGCTCCACCATATTTGAACTGTGTCCTTCTGGCTGCTTGTAATATTTTCTCTTTGACTTGGGAGTTCTGAAACTTGGCTATAATATTCCTAGGGGTTGTTTTTTTGGGATCTCTTTCCCAGGGGGATTTGTGGATTCTCTCCATTTCTATTTTGCCCTCTGCTTCTAGCATCAGGGCAATTTTCCTGTAGTAATTCTTTGAAAATAATGTCAAGGCTCTTTTCCTGATCATGACTTTCAGGTATTCCAATAAATTTTAAATCATCTTTCCTAAATCTGTTTTCCATATCAGTTGTTTTTTCAATGAGTTGTTTCACATTTTTTTTCTAATTTTTCATTTTTTTTGGTTTCGAAGTATTGATTCCTGATTTCTCGTAAATTCATCATCCTCCCTGAGTTCTAGTCTTTGTCTGAAGGATTTGTTTTCCTCAGAGAGTTTTCTTATCTCTTTTTCCATCTGGCCAATTCTGCTTTTTAAAGCATTCTTCTCCTCCATAACTTTTTGAACTGTTTTATCCATTTGACCTAAGCTGCTTTTTAGCATGCTATTTTCTTCAGCATTTTTTTTTGGATTTCCTTGACTAGGCTGCTGACTTCATTTTCATGTTTTTCCTGCATCTCTCTCCTTTCTTTTCCCAGTTTTTCTTCTAATTCCCTCATTTGATTTTCAAAGTGTTCTTTGAGTTCTGTCATAGCCTGAGCTCAATTTCTGTTTTTCTTGGAGTCTTTAGATGCAGGAGCTTGTGCTTCCTCTTCTTCAGACTGAGTGTTTTGATCCTTCTTGGGCTCATATGCAAAATATTTCTCAATGGTGTTCCTCTTGTTTTTCTGCTTCCTTATTTTCCCAGCCTTAGCCTGTTTTGGGGGTACTTTCTGAGCTTTGGGGACACTCGTACAAGGATCTCAGTGTGTATGAGGCTCTGTCCTCCCTCCTGGTCTGTGAATGACCATATGGGGGGACCCTGCTGTTCTATTGGGGGGGGCTAGACTGCAATCAGGATCTGAATGTGGTCAGAACCCCAGAGTCCTCTTCAGGTATAGAGGACAGAGCTCAGCAGTTTCTCTCTCTTCACTCCCCTCCCTCAGTTCAATGGTCTCATGCCTTGGGGGCTCCTGCTTACTTGTTCTGCCTGCTTCTGTTTTCTGGATCTGGAATGCAGTGGCCAGGCTGCTCCTGTGTGCCCTGAGGGCTGGGCTTCAGGTGCTCGCTCTGGCAGAGGTCCCCATGCTGTTCCCCCAATTTGTGCCTGATGCTCCCAGGAGTGCAGCTGAGGAAACTCTCCCACTGTTGTGAGCAGGGCTCCCAGCACCCTGGGGCTGCCTCTGGGAGGCTGAAATTCTTTCCCTCTGGTGGGCCACCCCTCTGACCCCGGGGGGAGCAGAGCCTTTCTGCTCTTTTCCAGGTTACCTTGAGTAGGAGAACTGCCTCATTTGATCCCTCTGTGGGTTCTGTCTCTCGAAAATTTAGTTAGAGTCCTTAGCTTATAGTTTTTTATGAGAGAGCGCCTAGGAGAGTTCCTCTCTTGTCGCCATCTTGGCTCTGCCACACTTTCTCATTTATAAGAGCTGTTAGAAGGAGCATATATAGACAGGAAGTAGGAAGGAGTGGAATATAATGGAATGGTGTGGTAAAGGGATGGAGTCAGTGAGCGATGGGGGAAATATTGGGATGTAGGAAAAGGAGATGAAGAAGAGGAAGAAGCTGAAAGATTTCACATAAGAGTCAAGAAAAAGCTTTTTCAATGGAGTGGAGGTGGGGAAGGCAAGGGGGAATAAGTGAGCATTCATTCTCATCAGAAATGTCTCAGGGAGGAAATGACATATGCACTTAACAGGGTGAGGGAATTTGACTTGCCGTGGGGAAATATGGGAGGAAAGGGGCGGCTAGGTGGGGAATTGGATAGAGTACCTGGGTTCAAATCTTACCTTAGACACTTAATAATTACCTAGCTGTGTGCCCTTGGGCAAGCCACTTAACCCCATTGCCTTGCAAAATCTAAAAAAAAAAAAAGAAATATGGGAGGAAAGGGATGAGGGGGAATGGGGGGAGGGAAGGAAACAATAGGCAATAGAAGAGCTGGAAGATCCCGGGAGAGGGCACTTAGATGCAATACACTTCTGGAACACACATTTGCAACACACATTTATTTTTGAGGTTTCTCATTTTGGTGGTGGTGGGGTTATGTTTACTCTTATATTTACTGCTATAACATTCAATTTACATCCATGTATGGCATGGATATCCTGTAGAGACTGTCAGACAACCTTCTGTGGGGGGGGGAAGGGAGGAGGGGGAAAAATTGTAGAATTCAGAGCCTTGCAAAAAATGATGGGTACATATTACTATTGTATATAATTGGAAAACAAATAAAATGTTAAAATGTTAAAAAAAAGAAAGTGAAGGACAGGAAAAAAGAATAGGGACAGAGCGAAAGGAGAGAGAAAATATAGTATATGGTAGTGAGGAAGTATGAGTGGAGGGAGAATGGCAATGGTAGAAAAATAAGGAAGTAATTTTTGTGATGGACTTATTAGAAAGAAATATGGGAGGAAAGGGATGAGACAGCTGGTGGTGTTGGAACTCATACTGAAGCACATTTATTATTATTATTATTATTTTATTTTTCTCTTTAGTTTATTGTTCATGAGGGTCTTTATTTTTTTGGGGAGGGAGTATTATGTTTACTCTTAAACAAGAATATTTCAGTAATGTATAAAAACATAATTTGTACAAAAATAAAAATAAATATAATAAAATATTTTTAAGGTTTTTTGAAATATTTTGGAGAGAACTCCTAAGAAAGACTGTTCTCCTGCCACCATCTTGGTTCTGCCTCCCACATTTCCAAACTTGACCAGATCTTTTTTTTTACGTTTTTTTTTTATAGTTTTTTGCAAGGCAAATGGGGTTAAGCGGCTTGCCCAAGGCCACACAGCTAGGTAATTATTAAGCATCTAAGGCCAGATTTGAACTCAGGTACCCTGACTCCAGGGCCGGTGCTTTATCCACTTGTGCCACCTAGCCGCCCCTATTTTCTTTTCTTTTACCTTGCTTTGCATCCCCAGTGTTCAGAAGAATGTCTAGCACTCTTTGGCTTATGAGCCTTTTCTACACCTTTTTGTTACCTATGACAAATTTGCTGTGTTCTACACCTTTGAAGTCAATAAATGTTTCTGAAAGCTAGGTAAGCCTTGGGAGACAGGCTAAAAAAAACAATCCCTCAAAACACAGCCTGATGCCAATTTGAGTGTAAACTTGCCAGTAACACAAAGCCTTGGGATTTCTGTGGCTGTCTGCGCAAGGCAGGCCGGACTGCGCCGAGCCCGCGTCAGAAGCCACTGAATCCCATGCCCCGGCACTTGGCGCCAAGATTCGGGGACCTGCATCCTCAGCCAGTACGGACGCGATTCGAGTTTCCCGCCACGCCGGGGGGCGTGTCCCAGGCCTAGCGAATCACGGGCCCGCCTGCGCAGAAGTTTGTCGCCCGGGAGACGCCGTCCGGAGGCGGGCGCTGCGGGGAAAGGGCCGTCATTGGCACGCGGCTCCCTCCCGGCCAGGCGGCTCTCGCGATAGGCGGGCTCGGGCGCGGAGGAGGGAGATCCGAGCGGCGCCGCGGCGGCTGGCGGCGGTGGGCTCCGGCGGTGCGGGTGAGCGCCGGGCACGGCCCCGCGGGCGGGCGGGCGGGCGGTTGTGGGGCATCCTCCGTCGTAGCGCCGGCCTCGCCAGCCGGGACGTGGAGCGGGCGGTGCCGACCCCGCTGCGCCTTCCCGGCCCGGTGGGCTCCCCGCGCTCCCTCCTGCCTCCCCCAGCCCGGGCCCTCCTGGCCCCCACGCCCGCCCAAGGGTCTCCCTCCTCCCGGCCCCCGGGCTTGCTCCGGGGGTCCTTGAGCCGCGCAGAGGCTCGGTCCTCCCGGCCCCTTGGGACCCCGAGCCCCGCGGCGCGGGCGGGGTCTCCGTCCTGGCCCCGAGGCTCCCACTCCCGGACCGGGACTCCGGAGTCCCCTTAGCCCGGGAACCGGCCCCGATCCTGCTTCTCCGCGTCCGGCCGGGCCCGCCGTGCGGAGGCTGGCCGGGGCTCAGCCCCGACCCAGGGTGCAGAGCTCAGCGGGCAGCCATGCCGCAGCCTGTGCTGGAGCTTCGTCCTTGCGGCTGCCGGGGCCAGGGTTTGAGCCTTGTCCCAGACTCTCCAGAGGTGGTGAAGACCCAGAAACCCACCCGATGCCCTTTAGGTTCAGCTTCCACATCAGTAAAGTGGGGGGATAACACTTGCCTTACACAATGGTTATAATTTAGCAAAAGAGTCACTCCAGCTGACGGCTTGTTACTTAAATGCTTTTTACATAACTTGTTAAACCTCTCAATTGTAAAGATTTTGAAGGCCTTTACTCTTCCAGCCAAGTATTCTCCCCCCATCTTGCTCAGACATTTTTTTTCCCCTTTCCTTCTACTGACACCTCAGCCTTTACCTGCTTAAAGAAATTAGCAGTTGTCAACTAATTTCATTGGGCCACTGATCTTACATTTCAACCTTCTTTAATATGTCACTATTTGGATCTTAGAAAATCTCCATAACATTTAAAATGAAAATTCTTAACCTGTTTTCCGTTGTCAGGACTCTTTTAGCAGTCAGATGAACTTTTAAATACATAAGTAATTTGATTACACTAAAAGTAGGACACAAAGGAAGCCATTTATATTGGTAATGATTCTTAAAATATTAAAAAAACCCTAATCCAAATTTATATATACCTCAGTTTAAGAACTGCTGATCTAATTATGTCCTGGGTTACCATCTCCCCTAAGATCCCCTCCTTTTTGGTCAGTTTCTTTCTTTTTTTTTTATTAAAGATTTTATTTATTTTGAGTTTTACAATTTTTCCTCCAATCTTACTCTGCCACAGAAAACAATGTCAGTCTTTACATTGTTTCCATGTTGTATATTGCTCCAAATTGAATGTGATGAGAGAGAAATCATATCCTTAAGGAAGAAACAAAGTATAAGAGATAACAAGATCCGACAAGATCCCTTTTTTTCTAAATTAAAGGGAATAGTCCTTGAACTTTGTTCAAACTCCACAGTTCTTTCTCTGGATACAGATGGTATTCTCCATTGCAGACAGCCCCAAATTGTTCCTGATTGTTGCACTGATGGAATGAGCAAGTCCATCCAGGTTGAACATCATTCCCATGTTGCTGTTAGGGTGCACAGTGTTTTTCTGGTTCTGCTCATCTCACTCAGCATCAGTTCATTCAAATCCCTCCAGGCAGCCTTATTTTACAGAGGAGGAAACACCATTGGGAGTCTGAATCTGAATTCAAATTTCACTCTCAGATCCTGCTTGACCCTATCACCATACCCATCATCTTACCCAGGGTCATATAGGTAGTAAATGTTTGAGACCAGATTTGAACTCAGAGGTGAGTCTTCCAAATTCCAGGACCAACATGTATTCAAAGTGCTACTATGCTGCCCAATATCTGTAGATGAGAGTAATGTCCAGTAAAAAGCAGTTTGGGGGGTGGCTAGGGGTGCAGTGGAGAGAGCACCAGACCTGGAGTCAGGAGTACCTGAGTTCAAATTTGGCATTAGACACTTAATAATTGCCTAGCTGTGTGGCCTTGGGAAAGCCATTTAAACCAATTTGCCTTGCAAAAAAACCCTAAAAAACCAGTTTGGGGCCAGTTACAAAGAGTTTTAAATGCCAATAGCTTATATTTATTTCTGAAGGTAATTAAAAAGTCACTGGATTTTTAGTGTAGGGGAGTGATAACGGAATTGTACAAGAGAAAAATCAGTTTAAAGCTGAGTGGAGGATAGATTGAAGTAACACCCTCTGTTTTAGAGAAAGAAGAGGTAGAGAAGTTTTATAGAGAACTAGTCAAGACTGCAAAGTAAATCAACATACTTCAGTATCAGGGAGGACAGTGAAAAACATGGTTTGTGATTAAAAAGCAAAAGAGACCAATGAGATTTGTCAACTCTATATAAACTTCAGGACTATATGTTTTAAGTACCCTTAGGACATTTTAATTGGATGTTCTTGAACTTTCTGACATATCAACCAAAACTTGTTCTCTTTCCTTCCCTCCTGAATGTAGCTTCCTTATTTCTATCAAAGCATCACTGTTCTAGTTTTTCAAATTTGGAACCTCACAGTCATCCTTAATCCCTACATATCCATCCAGTTTGCAAAATCTTGCAGTTTCTACTTCTACAGCACACTCTTCTCTTTATTCACAGAGTTAATGCCTTAGGCCATGGTCTCATCCACTCTCACCTAGATTATTGCAACTGCCTCCTAAGAGTTTGCTTTGCTTTGTCAGTTTTCCTTAGGCATAAATTTCACAGTCATTCTCCTGTCAAATTAACTCCCTAGAAAGCCTCTAAGGAAAAAATATAAATTTCTCTATTTAGCTTTAAAACCTTTCACAACTTGGCTCCCACTTATTTTTCTCGACTCATTATATATGATTGCTTCCCCTCCTTCATTCTATGATACTGCCAAATTGGCAGTATCTCTCTTCTGACCCAGTGCAGAATCTCATCTCTGCTCTTGTACTAGCTTTCCCCCCTTTCCTTCAAGATAGCTCAAGCAACTTCTTTTGTATAGAACCTTTCTGGTCCTCACAATAGTTTGTGTCCTCCGTCCCTAAATACAAACTTATATTGAACTATTTTGTAATTATTTGTATTATTTTATATTTATTATTTTATATTTTATATTTATTCATTATATAATTCTATCTAGGTGGATATATATATATATATATATATATATATATATATTATTTGTTGTCCCTTACAATGGAATATAGATTAATTCGTTTTTTTATTAAGCTTCATCTTATTTAAATTTAATTTATTTTATTTAAGGCAGTGGGGTTAAGTGATCTGCCCAAAGTCACACAGCTAGGCAATTTTTATTTACTTTTTTTTATTTTTTAAGATTTTACTTATTTTGAGTTTTACAATTTTCCCCCATTCTTGCTTCCATCCCCCTACCCCCCACAGAAGTCATTCTGTTAGTCTTTACATTGTTTCCGTGGTATACATTGATCTCAGTTGAATGTGATGAGAGAGAAATCATATCCTTAAGGAAGAAACATAAAGTATAAGAGCAAGATCAGACAATAAGATATCAATTTTGTTTTCTAAATTAAAGGTAATAGTCCTTCGTCTTTGTTCAAACTCCACAGTTCTTTCTCTGGATTCAGGTAGTATTCTCCATTAAAGACAGCCCAAAATTGTTCCTGATTGTTGCACTGATGGAATGAGTGAGTCCATCAAGGTTGATCATCACCCCCATATTGCTGTTACAGTATACAGTGTTTTTCTGGTTCTGCTCATCTTGCTCAGCATCAGTTCATGCAAATCCCTCCAAGCTTCCCTGAATTCCCCTCCCTTCTGGTTTCTAATAGAACAATAGTGTTCCATGACATACATATTCCACAGTTTGCTAAGCCATTTCCCCAATTGAAGGACATTTACTGGATTTCCAATTCTTTGCCACCTCAACAGGGCTGCTATCAATATTTTTGTACAAGTGATGTTTTTACCCTTTTTCATCATCTCTTCAGGGTATAGACCCAGTAGTACTGGATCAAAGGGTATGCACATTTTTGTTGCCCTTTGGGCAAATTGACTATATTTTAATAGATATCTAGTGACTACTAATGTAGGAGTCTATTTTAAAATTTCTCAGTGCAGATCAGTCCCTTTTTGGTAGTAGGGAGTATATCCTTATATATGGGGTACTCTGTCCAAAGGAATATAATTTTTTGGTCACTTATATTCTGTAAGAAATCTTGGGCTTTGGGGACTAGATTTAAAAAAGAATTCCTATTTGATTTTATCTTTTTTTTCAAAAATACTGGAATAATTAATTCTTCATCTTGCTCATATCATTTAATATTTCTTGATTGTTATTATTTGTACTTTGTTCTTTTTTTTTTGTTATGAGGCAATGGGATTAAGTGACTTGCCCAAGGTTAAGTAATTATTAAGTGTCCAAGGCCAAATTTGAATTTAGGTCCCCCTGACTCTGGTTCTGGTGCTCTATCTACTGCTCAGCTAGCTGCCCTTATCCTTTGTTGGATTTAAGTGAGGAAGGACTTGCAAAGTACCAGACTTGCTTTTCTTTGGAGCCATCTGGCTCCAGATGGCTCCAAATGACCTTTGATGCAGTGGGAGACCTTGACTTTTTTAGGTTAAGGTCTTTGACAGGTCTTAGTTTGACTGAGATAACACCTTTCATTGATTAAGGCTAGGTAAGAAATGAGTCTGAGAATGGTCTCTTACCTCATCAAAGAGAAGAAAGAAGTCTGGGAGGGGAAGAACCTCAGGGTTTCTTGTTAAAGCAGAAACAATTGCTTTGTGCATTCACTCTGAGCCCATCAGGGCCCAAATAAGGCTTGGTCTGGTACCTGTTGTTGTTCAGTCATTGAGAGCTAAAATGATTTGAGTGTAAGTCATAGTCTTTAAGAAAGAAACCTAAACCATTTTGCTAGGTTTCAGGGACAAAATTTATATTTATCTGGGCTGAGCACTCATAGGTAAAGGTATGAGACCTTATGAAGAGGAAAGTGAAAAGAAGGAAAAAAAGAAAAGAAAGTGCTATTTCTTGAAATATAGCTCTGGAAAAAAGCTCATTGTTTCAATGGAGTTACCTCTATGCCTTTTAAACCTAAATCACTATGGCTTTCATTGAATGGCCAATAATAGGTCCTAGCCCAAGCTTCTCCTGCTTGTTGTTTTGAGTTTTGATGGCTCAGATTGAGTGGAAATAGCTATTGTTTTCTGGTCTGGTAAGAAACTCTGAGGGTCTTCCCTTCCCAAAATTATTCTTTTGGTATGATCATCTTTTATCTTGAATCTTACCTAGCCCTTTAATCACTGAATAGGCATTGCCTCAAATAAACTTAGACCTGGCAAAGACCTTGGATTAAAAAAAGTCAAAATCAGGGCGGCTAGGTGGTGCAGTGGATAGAGCACAGACCCTGGAGTCAGGAGTACCTGAGTTCAAATCCAGCCTCAGACACTTAATAATTACCTAGCTGTGTGGCCTTGGGCAAGCCACTTAATCCCATTGCCTTGCAAAAAAACAAAAACAAAAACAAAAAACATTTAAAAAAGTCAAAATCATCCCCCAAATCCATTTGTTTTGCCTTTTGTCTTGTCAGTGGACTCCTTTGACTGGGGGAGAAGTGATGTTGACTTTACTTAAATCCAATTCATGTTAAGGTCAAGACATCACCCTTTTGATGTCATTGGTCCTATTTGAGAATAAAAGATGAACAATGTAGCCTTTAAAAAAGATGAGAGACATAATTTCTGGGTAATTAATCATTTTATTAATAATACCAGCATTTTAATAAAAGAATGTCATTTCACCATTTCTCTTGGAATATAGACAATCATATCTAGCAGGTTCAAGGCTTATTGTTGTTTGTCTTCATATTTTTGATGAGGACCGTGATATCAGGGAGGTGATTCCATGACATACAAATAAATTGATTTTAAATCAGGGGTGCTATGCAAAGTCACCCTCATTTTCTCCTTTGGCACCATCTGGGTCGCTTGGCTAGATGTGGATCTCGATGTAGTAGGAAACCTTGACCTTTTTTTTAAGTTCAAGATTTAAATGCCTCTTTGGAAGAAGAGTGTTCTTGAGGGTGGCAATCAACTCTGATTGGCTGGTTGGTCCTGAACTTTGATCATATAGTCCGCCTTTTCCTTTAATACCAGCTTTGGGTAATCAATTCAAAGAACTTGTCACACAGAAGCTGACCCATCTAGGTGGTATCTGACCAAGAAAGTCAATCCAATCTCATTATCAGCATTGTCCTTGAAGAGACTGAACTTTTAAAATCAGGTCTTTAGAAAAAGGGGGAAACTCAAATCATTGGCTATTAATTATTTCAACAACAATAGCTATGCATGCATGTTTGATTAGCAAATGTGTTAGCTCAAAGGTCAACATTGAAACTAAATAGGAAGAAAGATTTTAGAAATAAAAGGTGGGGCATGCAATTGTGGCAGTTCCTCCCTAAGTTACTTAAAGTATTGATATCTCAGAATGGGAAATAGATGGAAAAGACTTTGAGAGACCTCTGCATTCCCCAAAAGTTTGAGAAAAATAAATTGGTTGTCCCAGTGACTAATCTAAAAGAGTCCATCATTTACCTCTGATAGCAAGCATTTTAATGTCTTTGACAAGCAAAAACAAATGACAAACAAGGGCAATGCAATTTTAGAATATAAACTCTTTAAAAATATTATGTGTGGATTTTAAAAATTGCTACTTTTTGTTTTTATTTCAGATTTAATTTTGAATGAATCCCCCTGCTACTTCCCCTACTAAAGAGTTCTTTCCTTATAACAAAAATTTTAAAAGGAAAAGAAAAAGTTTAGCAAAAGTAGCCTCACCTCTTTTGCCTCCTAGTATTCCAAATCCTCAGTAAAGGATCAGAACTGCATTTCTTTAGTTCTTTGTCAAAATAATTCCATAGATTATAACCTTATTTGTAGAATGTTAAGTAACAAATCTATTAGATGATAAAATATAATTCTCTTGCCAAATAAATAGACAAACACTTGATATGACTTCTGAGAAAAAAGGAGTTGTGTGTGTACTTTTTTTTTTTAAGGTTTTTGCTAGGCAAATGGGGTTAAGTGGCTTGCCCCAAGGCCACACAGCTAGGTAATTATTAAGTGTCTGAGACCGGATTTGAACCCAGGTACTCCTGACTCCAAGGCCTGTGCTTTATCCACTACACCACCTAGCTGCCCCAGTGTAGTGTACTTTGAAATCTTGTGTATGTAGAGTGAAGCTGAGAAATAATATATTCAAATATGATCATTAATTTTTCCAAAAACAAAACTGGGTGGAGGTGGTAAAAAGGGAGATTTATTTCATTAATAATATTTTTATCTATTATTATTTTATTTCTTAATTTATTGTTTCTCATCTAATCCAGATTAACCTTTTAATATCTATTGAGAAACAGTGATTAAAAAAGGAGAGAATAAGGGATTTGCATCAAGTGTCAGTGGTAAAGCATGAAATCACATTATGGTAACTTAATTGAGCTCTAAACTAAATCACTCTTTGATGTGCTCCCAAGAGGCATTCTTGAAACCATGATATTCATTCCATTACTTTTTCTTATTGGACTTCTTTCTGTGATCAGTTTCCTCCCTATTAAAGTGCCTAGATCACAGGAATGCTGTGAACAATGCTTCAGTGTTTGTGTAAGGAACACTGGAATACTGGAATATTTTAAAGCCCTCCAAAAGTAATGCATCTTCATTCCATGTCTAGAAAGATCTGTTTTTTATGAAGGATATCCTTTACTTTTCTTTTTTTTCTTTTTTTCTTTTTTTGTAGGAGAGGAGGTGACCATGGAGAACCTCGAGGAGGAAAATACTGCTGTCCTTTCTTGCCTGAGGACTTTGGAAAACTTTCTTTCAAAACCAGATGTGGAGGAAGGTTCCAACCTGAATGCACAGTACCAGCAGAGCATGCAAGTGAGTATATGTAGGAATTATGGGACCATGTAGTTTACAAATTTAATACTGCTTCAGGGTCAGCCTTACTAAAGGCCAATCAGGGCCAACTTGTGTCCTGGAGTATGTGTAGTCAAAAGAGTTGTAGGAACCCTGTGCAGTCCTACAGACACCCTGTTTTAACTCTGTGGCAATACTATGGAGAGTGTTGGGAGCTATGTTTAGAAGGGATGGAAGTAATGCAATACTTTATTTTAGTCCTCACTGCTTTTTTAATTTTCCTTTTCTTCAATCAACAAAACCTGTTTTCTCACTCTCCTTCCTTTCTATCAGTTGAAAAAGCAAAATAAGGGCATCTAGGTGGCACAGTGGATAGAGCACCTGCCATAGAGTCAGAAGGACCTGAGTTCAAATCCAGCCTCAGACAAACCAAAAAAAAGAAAAAGAAAAAAGGAAAGAAAAAAACAAATTAAAATCAAAACAAAAAACCCTTGTAACAGATAGGAAGAGTCAAACAAATCAAATTCTTGCTTTGGCCTTGTCTAAAAAATGCCTTCAGAAATTTGCACCTGGGTTTTTATCACCTCTGTTAGGAGGTAGGTAACATGCTTTATTACCAATTCTTTGGAATCAAACTAGCTCATTGCATTGCCCTGAGTTTTTCAAAATAGTTTGTCTTTACAGTGTTGTTGTTAATGTATAGATGGTTCTGACTCTGCTCGATTTACTCTCTGTCAGTTCATTAAATCTTAAGTTTCTCTGAAGTCATCCTTTGCATCATCCACTTATCTATCTATCTATCTATCTATCTATCTATCTATCTATTTTAGTTTTTGCAAGACAGTGGGGTTAAATGACTTGCCCAAGGTCAAACAGCTAAGTAATTATTATGTGTCTGGGATCAGATTTGAACTCAGGTCCTCCTGACTCCAGGGCCGGTGCTCTATCCACTGTACCACCTACTTGTCCCTGCATAATTTTTTGTAATTGTATTTTATTATAGTCACCTATCATAATTTATTTAGCCATTCCACATTTGATGTGGGATTTCTTATTTTTGGGGGGCAGAGGTTTTTATTACAAATAGTCAACAGAAGTCTTCAAACAACAGCAGAGAGTCATTAAAAAAAAGAAACAGTTAAATAATTGTCTAATAAGCAATCATCAAGAAGGCAAAATTTATTCTATTAGAACTTCTTAAGGGAAAGTCAATAAATTCACAGCAGGATATTCAGTTTTTCAAGAAAACAGTGACTGAATTTTCCTGGCCCTTTCATATAGTCCCTTGCCAAGAGTCCTTTCTGATTAGCTCTCTGGGCTCCTCCTCTCAGATCACTGGTAGACTCAATTGGTTTGCTCAGCCATGAAATTAAACAGTGGGCAGAATGAAGGGTCTTACAGAAGTCAGGGCTGCCCAAAATTAGGGTTGGCTCTGGGCAAGGAAGACTCGATGAACTTTCCAGATAGTGAAGTGCAACAAATTTTCTTCAGGGTGGTCCTCCTGATCTGTGCTGTGCTTCTTGCAGCATCCCGCTTATCTTTTCAATGTCACAGAATCTCTGAGTTTTAGGTGACCTCTGAGTCATCAAAGTCAGTCTGTACTTGAACAAGCTTCTTCCTCTACAACCTGCCTGATGGTGGATTTCTAATTCTTTTTTCTTTTTCTTTTTGCAAGGAAAACGGGGTTAAATGGCTTGCCCAAGGCCACACAGCTAGGTAATTATTAATTGTCTGAGACCAGATTTGAACCCAGGTACTCCTGACTCCAAGGCTGGTGCTTTATCCACTACGCCACCTAGCTGCCCAATTTCTAATTCTTTCTCCAAAATTTGTAATTTTCTTTTTTTTCCCTAAGCTTTGCCAATATGATTAGAACCCCAGAGTTACTTCGTCATTTATAGCTTAGATTTCTTCCCTTGAATACCGCTTATTTGAATTCTTTGACCATTTATCAGTTGGCGAATGATTCCTTTCTTTTAAATTTGAAATTAGTTCTTTCTGTATCTGAAAAATGGGATTCTGGGAATTTGCTGCAAAGATTTTTTCCCCCAATTAATTACTTTAGTTTTGTTAGTGTGAAACCTTTTTAACTTTAAGTAATCAAAATTAATCATTTTATCTTATGTGATCCTCTCTATTTTGCTTGTTCATGAACTATTCCCCTATCCATAGATCAAAAAACTTAAGCATTACTGTTAAGACTTCCTATGTGTCAGCCTAAGTCCAGAAATACAAATAAGGATAAAAGAGTCTCTAGCCTCAAGGAAGTCAAAATCTAATGGGGAAAACAGTAATGCAAATAACTGTACAAACAAGTTATATACATGATAATCAGAAAATAACCAGCAGAGAGAAAATACTAGCATTAAGAGGTACTGGGAAGGCCTTTTTGAGGAAGCCAGAAGGTAGAGATGAATAGGAGCATTCCTGACATGGGGGATAGCCAGAGAACATGCCTGGAATTGAGAGATGGAGTGAATCATGCTATCCTCTCTCTCTCTCTCTCTCTCTCTCTATATATATATATATATCATCTCCAGACTGTTTGAAAACAAAGCAAAAAAAAAACACCAATGTTATGTCATGTCACAGGAACTTTTTTTGACCTATAGAGTAAGTTCAGATTCCTGAGCCTGTTATTAAGGAATTTTTGTTTTCTCACCTCATTTTGCTTAAACATTCAGCCCCTTTCAACATGAACCTTTCCTTTTAGCCAGGATAATGGTTGCACAGTACTTAGTACTACTATGCAGTGACCCCTCATCTTCTTGATTAGTAGCTGTTTGAGTCCTTTAGTGACAGCAAGGTCATCGACTTATAAGTCAGTATGCTTTGTTGTCATTATTATTATTATTTCCTCATAAATATCCAAGCTTAGCGTCCCTTTAGCTCTTACCTTTTGGTCCTAGTTCCACCCTCCAAAACTTCATAAAATAAATCATATTTCTTCTGCATGACAGCACTTAAAATATTTGATGTAGCTTTTGTGCAGGTCTCTTTTTTTCCCTTCCCACCACCTTTTCTCCAGGCTAACCATCTTTAGTCTCTTCTACCATCTGACATGAAATCTCTTCCACCATCTGACATGAAATGATTTTGAGTTCCTTCATAATCCTAGTCCTTTTTCTCTGGTCAAACAGAGTAGGTCTAATCGTAATTTCACACAACAGTCTTCCAAATACATGAAAACATTTGTGTTGTGCCCCTAATTCTTCTTTTCTACTGGTTAAGCATACCTATTATTTTGACTAGTTTTAAAACTTTTTTTGTGAAATTTTTCTCTGTCATCTTTGAAAGATAACATAGGTTCACATCTTTAGAGCTGGGCAATGTCCTTAAACGTTATTTGACCCAGGTCAGTTTTTACAGGTAAAGAAATAAATTCAGAAAGATGAAGTTTCTCGCTAAGCTCACACAGGTAGTAATTGACAGTGCCAAGATTCCAAACCAGGCCCTTTGAAACTAAGTAAGGAGCTTAATCTGTTGCCTACCTGAAGAATTTTATTCCTCTCTCATTGAAGGACAGAGTTGTCTTAACCCTAGCACTTTACCTGTTGAGATTTAACCTTAATGAGAAGCAGGGGAATGGTAGGGGATGAAAAATAACCTTTTACATGAATGAAATGAGTCGTTCTCTTTCTCCTCCCATGGGTATCTACTATCTTCAGGGTTGTAGTCTTTTTGCTTTTGGAAGCATGGCTGGATTAAATGATATGTCTGGTGAAGTGTTTCTGTTCAGAAAGAATAAAATTCAAATCCTGCCTGGGACATGTAGTACCTGTGTGACTCTGGACAAAAATGGAGGTTAATAATAGCATTTACCTCCCTGGCTTTCTGTGAGGATAAAATGAAATATGTCAGTCACGTTGCCTTAAACTTAAAGAACAATTATAAGGAATAGTCCTGAGAATACTTTATTTCTCCAAAGAGAAACTTGAAAGCTCTCCTTTCATTTAGCTGCAACTTCTTCTGATTTTGTTAATTTAAAAATTTTTTTTTAATAGTATGTTATTTTCCCCAATTATATGTACCTTTTTTGGGGGGGAGGGTGTTTTGCATGGCAATTTGCATGACATTCCAATGGTAATGGGGTTAAGTGACTTGCTCAAGGTCACACAGCTAGGTAATTATCCTAGTGTCTGAGGTTGAATTTGAACTTAGGCCCTCCAGACTCCATGACTGGTGCTCTATCTACCGAACTACCTAACTGCCCCCTCCAATTATATGTAGAGACAATTTTTAGCATTGATTTTTATGATTTAAGTTCCAAAATTTTCTTCCTCCTTCCTCTCCCCTCTTCCTACGATAGTAGGCAATTGGATATAGGTTATATATGTACAGTCGTGTAAAACATTTCCACATTAGTCATAGTTGTGAAAGAAGAAACAGACCGAAGGGGGGAATGTTACATGAAAAAAATAAAGTAATTGAAAGAAGTATACTACAATCTGCATTCAGAGTCCATCAGTTCGTTATCTGGATATGGATATAGCATCTTCCATCATGGGTCTTTTATAATTGTTTTGGATCATTGTATTGCTGAGAAGAGTTGTCATTTATAATTGATCATCACACAACATTGCTATTACTTTATACAATATTTTTATGGTTCTGTTCAGTTCTCCTTGCATCAGTTTGTACAAGTCTTTCCAGGTTTTCTGAAACAAGTTTGCTTATCATTTCTTATTGTACAATACAATAGTAGTCCATTACATTCATATACCATGACTAGTTCAGCAATTCCACAATTGATGGGCATCCCCTCAATTCTTTTCTACCCTGAAAAGAGTTACTCTAAATTATATATATATATATTTTTTTTTAAATCAAAGGCATTGGGGTTAAGTGACTTGCCCAGGGACACAGTTAAGTAATTATTAAGCATCTGAGGTCGGATTTGAACTCAGGTCCTTTTCATTTCAGGGCTGGTGTTCTATCCACTGTACCACTTAGCTTCTTCACTATAAATATCTTAACTTTTTAATATTTTCTTTGGAATACAGACCTAATAGTGGTATTGCTGGATCACAGAGTATGCACAGTTATCTTGTCTTTTGGACAGTTCCAGATTGTTCTCTATAATGATTGGATCAGTTCACAGCTCTTCCATCATTTATCATTTTCCTTTTTTGTCATATTGGCCAATCTGATAGGTATGAGGTGGTATTTCAGCTTTGTTTTAATTTGCATTTCTCTAATCAAAAGTGTTTTAGAACACTTTATATGACTTCATCTGGAGTATTATGTTTGGTTCTAAACATTAACAATTTAAAAAGAATATGATATATATTAGAAAGTGTCCTAAGGAAGCTAACTAAGATGGTGAAAGGCCAGGAGGATTGATCAACGAAAATGAGGTCTTTGGCCTGCATTAGAGACGACTTTGGAGGATGAAGTCTCTCTTCCACTACCTGAAGGGATATATGTTGAACAGGGATTACACTAATAACTTTCTTCCAGTGGGAAGAAACATGAGTGATGAGTGGAAGATTCAGAATCAAATTTAGGCATGATGATAGAATAAACTTTCTAATACTTAGAGCAATCCAAAAGTAGAATAGGATGTGCAAGGTGATGATGAGTTCCTTATTCCTTGTGGGTTTTTAAGGTGGACAAACTTGTTATACTAAGGTTCCCTTTCACATATGGGTTGAACTAGATTGCCTCTAAGGTGCTTTCCAACTTTGACATTCTGTCATTTTGTGTTTCTATGATGTCTACAGTTGGAGGAAAGAGCTGAGCAGATCCGTTCGAAATCTCACCTTATCCAGGTAGAGAGAGAGAAGATCCAGATGGAGTTGAGCCATAAAAGGGCTCGAGTTGAACTTGAGAAGGCAGCAACAACCAATGCCAGGAATTATGAGGTGGGTATGAGCTAGAGGTTAAACCATTTCTAGTCAGGTCTCTCGAGAGAATTGGGATCTCACATGATAGCTGCCAAGTAAATAAGTGTCCAGTCAGCTGAAAAATCCCACAGCGACATGACAGTATGGAGCCAGAGGAGCTTTGGGTCTGGAACACTTAAGCAATCTTACTCTGGGCCAATTATTTAAATGACTTAGGTAATTGGAAATGCTTCAGATCCTTGACAGTGATGGGTTGGAATGGTGACAACTGCAGCACCCACTTGAGAGGAAATGAAGCCTAAATGATGACTTTGAAAGTTTTTGGATTGAATGTGCTTATGGATTTGCTGATCTATATTAGATAGGCAGCTGTGTCTAGGATCTGACCTCCTGGCATTTTTCCTTCTTCTGGGAAAATAACAGAAGTATTGGCAGACACTGTATGTAAAAGTGGAGTTGGGAAGGTAGATGCCTGTAGGGAATTCCATTGTCCCATGCATGAACAAACTGCACAGGGTCTTGCATTCTGCCTGAGTGGTGACAGAGCCCTGTAGAAGAGCAGTCTGGGCTGTGATTCCTGCGCTCTGAGGTGATGTGGCATAATCCTCCTTTAGGATGTAAATCCCTGACTTGATCTGCTTTGATTAGCAGAACAATTTGTTATGGGTTTTTCAATAAGTACTAATCAATTTTAGCAGAAATGCTGCCAGGGCTGAAAGCTGAGAATTGGATTACAAAGCCTTGGTCTCTTCCCTCTGCCTCCTAAGCCCCCTTTCTCTGAGGGAGTTTTTGCAATGTTCTCTATAGTGAATGTTCTCACACTTTTGAAAACAGTCATTGTGTGATGTTAATGTTTTTTTTAATTTTAATTTAATTTAATTTTTTAAAAATTTATTTTGAATTTTACAATTTTTTCCCCTAATCTCATCCCCCCCCACTGAAAGCAGTTTTTTTCAGTCTTTACATTATTTCTGTGGTATATAATATGATTTTTAAAAAAAACTCAGATGATAGGGTTCCTTGGTAATGATTTGTTATGAAGTTCCTGACTTTCAGTTGAAATTGAATTGAGATAAACTTGTGAGACCTGGATCAAGGAGTGTTATGCCTTTGTATCATTCCCCTGACTGAGCCTTGCTCTTAGCAAAGTTTTTGTTTTTAAATGGATTTTGCTGGCATTTTGGTTCAACTTCAGTAGTTAAACTGTGTTTCCTAGCAGAATGGCTGCTGGGAGTATGGAGAGAGTGCCCTGAAGAACTTGTCAGGTGAAAGGGACTGGGATTGGAGAAACCTGAATTTTTGCCTTTTCTCCCTGACATACTAGAGTTATGTGATGTTTTCCAAATCACTAACTTTATAATTTGTTTTCTAACCTAAAAATGTTAAATTTTTAAAATAATTTTTACTGATGAATTATTTTTACATCACCAAAATTTCTGCTTAACTTCCCATAGACTTTTCCTAGATAACAGTTTTAAAAGATGAAAAAAGGAAGGAAAAGAAAAATATTAGCAAAGCTGATGGATATGCTGAAAAAAGTCTGAAAATACGTGTAATATAATATAATATGGACATCCCACCTCTGTGAAAGGGTGAAGTAGTGGTGTCTTCTTATATCTTTGGAACCATTCTTGTTCTTTCTGAGTTTTCATTATTCACTTTTTTTTGATGATTCTTTCCTTTTATATTACGCTAGTTATTGCATGTTAGTTATTACATGTCTTCTTGACTTTTACTTAACTCTTCATCAGTTCATATATATCTTTCCATGTCTTTCTCTATTCATCACACACATGATTTCCTATAGTTTAGTGATATTCCATTATGTTCATCCGCAGTTTGTTTGACCATTCCCTAATCCATGGGCAGCTTACTCTGTCTCTGGTTTACACATAAAAAGTTCTGCTATAGTGGTTTGTTTTCTCCTTTCATAGCCACCCTGTTTCTCCCCTGGATTCTTTTCTATGGAATTGAATGAAAGTTATTTCTTTCATTTAGGGGCAGCTAGACAGCTCAGTGGATGGAACTGGCCTTGGAGTAAGGAGGGTGGGAGTTCTAATCCAGCCTCAGACACTTGACTCTTTACTAGCTGGGTGACCTTGAGCAAGTCACTTAATCCAGATTGCCTTACATCCAGGGTCATCTCCAGTTGTCCCAATTTATATCTGGTCACTAGTTCCAGATTACTCTGGAGGAGAAACTGAGACTGCTGACTTAGCATAGCACCCCCTCCCTCACTCAAATACAATTCCACGTGCTTGTCATGGCATCACCTCCCTGATGTCATGGTCGTCTTGGAGAATGAAGTTCAAACAATAACAACAACATTTCTCTCATTTATAGAGAGAGGCTGACCGCAACCAGGAGCTTTTGACCCGTATCAAACAGCTCCAGGAGAGAGAGGTGGAAGCTGAGAATAAGTTGAAGGAACAGATTGAAATCAATAGGTCATGTAAGCATGATCTGGACATGACAAACAAGAAACTTCAGGAGAAAGAGAACAAGTTAGCTGAATCTAATCAGGTGAGTTTTTGAAAATTAGAGCTCATATTTCCAGATCATGAGAATTTCAATTTTAAGGAAACTTAGGGATCATATAATTCATTTTACAGAAAAGAAACTGAAACCAGAAGAGAATAATTCCCTTTCTAATGGTAACACAGGATCATTGATCCCTAGAATCTTTTAGGTTTTTTCTTTGGACTGAGGGTGAGCTCCATTTCTTCCATTACATGTGATAACTTCAGAACACTAAGAACTCTAAAACTAGAGCAGACACTGTGATTGTACTTCAGTGGTTTATCAAAGACTACCGTTTTACAAGGAACTAAGATGAAGGATCCTTTTCATTGGTGTCCTGGGTTGTTGATTCTGAAGAGAAAAGGTGATATCAGGACATTATATTCCTTCTGACTCTTTTCTTGATGGTTCTTTGGATGCTGCCTAAAAGTTATTTTAATCTTGGCATAAAAAGAAAGTACATTTAACATTCATTTTTCAGAATGATTGTTGGTGTTAGAAGGGCAAGACAGGAGCTGCGGGACTAATGTTAGCCTGGTATAGATGAATGCCTACTGACTCTGCTTTGATACTCCTATTTCTCATGGATGTATTTTTTTTTTTTGGAATACTTTTTTCGTTTTTCTCCCCAATTACATTTAGTGATAGTTTTCAACATTCATTTTTGTAAAACTTTCTCCCTTCCTTCATCCCTTCCCCACTCCCCAAGACAGCAAGCAATCTGATATAGGTTATACATGCACAATTGGGGTGGCTAGGTGGTGCAGTGGATAGAGCACTGGCCCTGGAGTCAGGAGTACCTGGGTTCAAATCTGGCCTCAGACACTTAATAATTACCTAGCTGTGTGGCCTTGGGCAAGCCACTAAACCCCATTGCCTTGCAAATAAACTAATAAATAAATAAAAGAAGAATCAATGCAAAGGGAAAAATCATGAGAGAAAAAACCAAAAATTTAAAAAAGTGAAAATTGTGTTCTTTGATATGCATTCAGACTCCATATTCATTCTGTGGATGTGAATGGCATTTTCTATCACAAGTATTTTAGAATTGTCTTTGATCAATGTATTGCTGAGAAGAGTTCAATCCAATTTTGCTATTACTGTGTACAGTATTCTCCTGGTTCTGATCATTTCACTCAACATCAGTTCATGTAAGTCTTTCCAGGTTTTTCTGAAATCTACCTGCCCATCATTTCTCTAAGAGCAATAGTGTTCTATTATATTCATTTATCACACTTGTTTAGCCATTCCTTAATTGGTGGCATCTCCTCAATTTCCATTTCTTTATCACTTCAAAAATGATGCCCTTGATTGTCAGTTACTTTTTGTGTTATTCTTGCTTGTCATCTAAGTGGGTACTCCTCTAAAAATAGCTCTAGGATTATTGGGTAAGAGAAACTGGTTCCTTGCAAAGTGTCCTTTTACATATTCTGACTAAGAAGAATACTTTTGACCCTGCCAGTGGGAGTGTAAGTCATAAAAATGAGAACTCACCTAACTGAAAGTGTTGGATCTCTCTTTCTTGCCTCTTGTTTTAGGAGAATTATAAGACTGCTTGACCTTTTGAATGAGTGACTTCACTTTTGTCTATCAGTTTTTGATGTCAGTCCCTTTGGCCTTAATAATTAGTTAACCTGATGTTCTTGGCATTTTGTTGGTCTTTTTCCCTCTTTTTTGGATCCAGACCATCAGTGAGTTAAAGGGGAAAATTTCTGAGTTGCAGTGGAATATAATGAACCAGGAGATGCAGGTGAAGAACTTGGAATCCCAGAAGCAGGAACTGATGGAGCAATTAGATGTACAACATACGTGAGTATAACACAACAGCAAAAACTGTTGCCTTTTTTTTAGATATTTTGAACTTCTTTCCTGGATTTTCTATTGGTTAAAGAAAATCTTTCTTCTAGCTTTGAGAAGTCAATAACATTATAGAATGTCAATAAGTCATTCATTAAGCACTATTCTGTTACACACAGTGCTAAATGCTGAGGATACAAAGAAAGACAAGAAAAAAAAGTCCCTGCTCTGAAATGCTGTACATTCTAAGAGAGGAGAGACAGAAAAGACTTTAGAGCTCATGGGCTTCAGTTCAGCCCCCTCAGCAAGGGGAAGGAGAGGCCAGTGTCTGCCTTGAGTGAGTTTGTGGATGTTCTCCTTGCCTTTCTTTCCAAATTTCTGTGTGAGCAGTTTTACTTCTTAAGGAATGGTTTGCTTCAGGTTAGATAAACAGCAGCAGAAATACTTCCAGATTAGTTTACATATAGGTGCAATGGCAAATTCTCTTTTTTTATCAGTGAATTTGCACCCTTAAAGAAACATCAAACTGAAGGTGCTTTGCCTTATTTTATTAAGTGGAATGAAGATTTGACAGTTGATCTTATGTTTTTGATAATTCTATATAATTTTAAAATTATTTTCCGTTTGCTGAAGCCCCTTCTACATTACCGTTTTAAAAAAATTTGGATAGCATTAGCATTCAAACAAGGTATACTTCTGGATTAGCTGGCAAAGGTTGAGTTGCTGCTGATTCTACTATCAGCGTTGCTAAATACAATTTTAACATGTCAATTTCTTAGTTCTGTCCGCAATTAAATTACTTGCAACCCTTTATAATTTCTTCCATTCCAGAATTCAAGTCATTGTGGTTTCTTGCAGATTTTCACATTTCTGAATGTATTGCTTTAACAGCATGTTAGAGAACAGAGTGAGTGACCTTTAAGAGATGTCTGTAATTGTTCATTAACACAGTCTTCTGGGTGGAGAAACTCGAAAGGAATTGAAAAGCTTTTTCAATAATCTGCAAAATTCAAGAACTACCTTATTTAAAGAAACTGAATTCCTATTTATTTGCTTCATTAAAATCTGTATGGTATTATGTTAGAAATTTGTATTACTGAGGAGCATTTTGCTTTACTCAGTGTAACTAGAGTAAAGAATATCATTAAACAAATTTGTGTTCAATAAAGATGGATTTGAAAGGCGATAAGAGCAATGGACAAATGTATGTGTTTTGCTCATCCTGGAGATATGAAGAGAATAAGGAAGCACTGTATGAATCCCCCTTGGCAATCTTATGGTGTACAGCTTGGACAGGGAGGGGTAGGTCTGCATCATCAGAAGAAATATATACATACATTACTGGAGTTTATTTTGCTATTTGGGTATTTGATATAATGTCATATAATGTCATAACCTCAGCTTCATGCATTTTTATTACTGATATCAAAGCAAAGTAATTTATGAAGGATATTTGGTGCCAATCTAGTTGGGTGACAGAGCATTACATATTTATGAAATATTCATGGATAACCCTTTTACTGACAGTGTTGACATATGGAAGTATTGGATTTATCTCTTAGGATATAATATTACAGGGATAGTTTAGTATCAGACATTTTTGAAAAATAATTTCAGCTTAAATATCATTGATCTAAAAACCAATAATTCAAATTTGGATTTTATTATATAAGTAGTTCATAGGAAAAGTGTTTTGTTTTGAAATTGAGTTGAGTAAAAATTATCTGTGCTTTGTTGTAGTTATTAATAAACTCTGTAAGTAGCAAGAAAACTCATTATTCAGAATTCTAATTTCATAGTCAGAATTACTGATTTTTTTTGTACAAAACAGAATGAGCTTAGAAATACATTTAATAATTTCCTATTACTTTTGATTAGGTTGACTGATGAATATCATCAATAAACTGCCTTTTTAATTTGTCTCATTGACTTCCTCTATTTAGAAAAAAAAGGTTTTTTTAGTGATTTCTCTTTCCTTATATGGTATAAGTTTTTATTTCTTTGTTACAGTAATAGATCCAACTGTACATTATTTTTTCTGTTGAAGAGAATGCAAGGAAAACAATTTATGATATGGTTTATGATACATTACCCAAACAGGCTTTGTTGATTTTGAAATGAAAGGTCACTTGTTAAGACCATTAACCTGTAGAGGAGAAATTCTTAAAATGGGGTCCATGAACTCTTTAAAAATATATTTTGATATCTGTTATTCAGTCTGTTTTATTTCCTTTATAATCCTATATATTTTATTTTATGCATTTAAGAATTTTATTCTGAGATGCGAGCCCAAGGTTTCACCTTCAGCTTCTGCAGAGGCTGCAAGCAGATTAAGAACTTTAGCTTACAACACATGACGTAATATCTGATTTAATCATTAATTTTGAATAAGAATGAGAGAATCCAGTGGCTAGGTGGTGCAGTGGATAGGGCACCAGCCCTTCCTGAGCTCAAATATGGCCTCAGACACTTAATAATTATCTAGCTGTGTGGCCTTGGGCAAGCCACTTAATTCCAATTTGCCTTGCAAAAACCTTAAAAAAAATAATGAGAGAATTTTTTAAGCTTATCAGAACATTTTTATCGCTTAGTGAAGTACCATATTTTCCCATGTATAAGACACTTCCATGTATAAGACTACCTTAATTTTGGGGCCCTAAATTTGAAAAAAAAGTATTACATAAAGTTATTGAACTCATTTTATTCATCATAAATTCATACAATTCCTTATCATTGTCAAAACTTCCATCCAGTAGCTTGTCCTCATCTGTGTTTGATGGTGAATCTCTGCCTTAGGAGAGGCTCTGACTGCACCCTTGCCCGTGCACTGGTCTGTGGTTGACCACAAGCACTCCCTTGGGCACAAGTCTGGTTTGTGGATGCGTGCTCTGTTTCATGAACCTGAAGCACCAGTTGTGTCCTCCTTTGAAATCAGTAACTTCTTTTTCATCATCAGTTCTTCTTGCCTCCAGGGTGAACCATCTTTTTGAGTAGAATTTCTTCTTTCTGTAGCCAGGCTTGGATTGTTTTCTCAGTTGGGGGAGGACCATGATTTCCATTCCCCCCCCTTTTTTTTTTTTGCAAGGCAATGGGGTTAAGTGGCTTGCCCAAGGCCACACAGCTAGGTAATTATTAAGTGTCTGAGACCGGATTTGAACCCAGGTACTCCTGATTCCAGGGCCGGTGCTTTATCCATTGCGTCACCTTAGCCGCCCCTCCATTCACTTTTGCAAACTGGATCTTTTAACTTGAATTCAGCACTGTATGTAAATCTTTTATGAGCCATTTCTGGGCAGAATGTGGCAAAATGTAACCTAATATACCGGTAACAAATGTGAAACAATGAGCACAAAGGCAACTAGTGCAAAGACAACAAGTATGAAAAAGTGGGAAATGCAAGTAAAAAATCTATAACCACTATATAAAATGCTCCCAGTTTTTAGACCCCCAAATTTTTCAAAAAACGATGCATCTTATCCATGAGGAAATATGGTATCTGTAGTTGGCTGACTAAGCCCTTGTTTTTGACTATTGGTTATATAGAAAATTCTTGAATTTCAAAGTTGTATATATTAGAATAATTTTCAGTTTTTCCAGTGATTCATGCATCTGACTCATTGTTCTAGTGATAAGCCTATTGCTGGGTCTCCACCAATTTTTTTTCAAGTCTAACCATCCATACATGAAAGACAAGAAGTAATTATTTTAACTTTGTTTTGCTTACTTTGTAAATAATTGTGTGTCAATTTTTTTGCGACTAAAAAGCATTCCATATTAGAACCTCTTCTACCTAGCGCCTATATTTTGTATTCAGAAATGCTATTCATCATTTGATAGCTAAAAATACTTTGATTTATGACTTCTTGTATTTTATTGTTAGTGATGGTCAGGTGACAGGGCTGTTATAGTGAATTGGTTGTTGATACCATGTTATTTACCTTTCTTTTTATTTGACTTCCATTGTTGGTGCTTGGAAGCAAAGGGAAATAATGCAAATCACAATTGGAACTGAAAATCATCAATCATGTTCTTTTTATAAAAGCACTATACTATACTGATTTCCAAATACAGGGTCTATACTTATTATACTTCACTGAACATAGCAAGTCTCTTTTGCTGCTAGAATATAAATTAAAGCAAAGTATAAATTACAAAAGCATTTGGATTGCCTCATTAGGTGGTATGGTAGGAAAAACATTTGTTTTATGTTGACTGGGATGGTTACTTTTTAAAGGAGGCCATTCTTAGGTTTTGCTTGTTCTAGGGGACTAAAGAATATAAGAAATCCAATCCATGGGGAGTGGGTGATCCTAAGATATGGTATGGCTCTCTTTTCCCTGGTGAATATGTAGGCAGAATGAAGCAATATCTATCTATAGTAATTATATCTTTTTTAATCCTTTGTACTTAAGTTATTTTTGTCACTTTTATGGTCCTTATCTTTTTCATCTCATTCTTACTCCGTATCACTAGACTAGCCTTAGTTATGACATTATTCAAAATTGGTGGTATTTGATAGACAAATTGAACTCTAGATAAGGGCCATTGCTTTCATTGATGTATGCCTTGGAAAGTATGTTACTGTTCAACAGGTGCTTGGAGATATCACTGCAACACATTTTGATTGGATAATAACTTGATGTCATGATGTTGAGCTGGGATCACAGGAACGATTGGAGTTTGGCCCAGCCCAGAGCATTTGGGGTTTGACAGGACTGCAATGACTTTGTTGATAATTTGAAACTGAGGAAGGGCTATTCAGAGGAAATAGAGCCTCAGATCATTGGATGGCCAGATATAGGGGGCTTGGTACCCTGTGGTTGCAACAATTCTTAGTAAGAGGAAACTTCTAAATGGGATAAGGATGATGTAGCCTGTTGGGGGCATTAAGAGCTTTAATAGGAGAATAACAATATTAAAAAACCTATTAACACTTTTAGAAAAGCTGGAACTCTTGTAGAAGAGAAATGTGCATTCAGCAATTAGAGACAAATGAATATACTTTTGTTTTTTAAAGATCTTGTCTTGAAGGCATAAAGGTATCAGTATGGATTGCACAGTAGGGCAGTCCTCATTAGGTCAAAGACCAATAGACTGTAGGTAGAAAATATCCAGAGGTTTGCTGGAGAATGCTGTTGAACTCTGCTTGGAAAAGGACTATGAGGGAATAAAATGGGAGAGAAGTGAGGATGAGGATTAGATACTGTGAGTGTCTTAAGTCTATTGTAACTGTTCTTTGAGGTTAGAGATGGGGTGGCTTGCTTCTCAGGGGAGTTGGAGGGTGTGTGACCTTTAACCACCATGGAATTTGGAGGTTGCAGATTTTTTTTTTGTAAGAAAGACTTAAATTTTAATTCAAAGGTTGCACAGACAGTTTACAACTTACCACAAAAAGTTCACAAATTAATACAAAAAATGCATAGACAACTACAAAAAAGCTCACTTGACTACAAAAGCCTCACAGGTTAGGTTCCTTGGATAAGTAGCAAGATAGTGAATTTCAGTAGATGTAGGAAGAGAGTGGGAGAGTTTGAGGAATCATGCTCACCTGAGCAGATTGGCTTCCCACCTGGAAGATAAGAAAGTAAGGGATAAGTAGTAGAGAAGTGCAAAATGGGGGGAGGGGGAGTGCACACTCCTAAGAGTGAGTTTCAAGGAAGACAAACTGGATAAATGTAGACAAGATAAGCAGTAGAGAAGAGCAAAGGGGTGGGAGAGTTTGGGCCATGACATTTCCTCCAGAGTAGGTTGCCCTCCAAAGGAAGATCAGCGGCCAAAAGTAGTAAAGAAGGTTAATAGGAGTTGGGGTTGCTACTCCTCCATAGCAGGCTACCCTGAAAAGGCAGGGGAGCAGCTCAACTGCAGAGTTAGCTCAGCTTTTGAAGAGGATGTAGGTTGAGGGAGATGTTGATTTGTGTCAGTAGTTCAAAGAGCAGAAAAGAGGTAATGAGGGATATGCAGATGTGGGGTGGTAGCTCAAAGACTGAATCCCTTCAGGGATGCATTGTTTGATTGATAAGATCTTATCTTTTGCCTGGTGGAGGCTAGATACTCTACAAAAAGTTCCTTGTCTTCATCTCTTAACCTGGGGGCAGGGATTTCTTGGTAGTCCTTGCCAGGGAGGGGCTAGATACTTTACTAAAAGTTTACTGATCTCTCTTATTACTTGGATTTGGGATTGTGGGTTGGGGGGGGGCTGACTTGCTCCCTAACCTCCTTTCTGCACTCCACCCTATCCCATAATCACTGATGACCAAATATTTATGTGTCAACAAAATATTGATATGCTATTATCCTTTTTTATATTGTGAATTTTTGATAAATTCAAATTAAAACTTTTTTGATTTATTTTATATTATTATAATAATTTTGTTATAAGAGTAAGCATTCCCCCTCCCCCAAGAAGATGAGAAACCTCAAGAACAGTGAGAAAGAGAAAAAAAAATATACTTCAGATTCCATGTGTTCAGATTCCAATGGCTCTGTCTTTGGGGTGAGTTGCCTTCTTTATAAGTCCACCAGAGAAATTGCTTCAATATTTTCTCCACAGTTGCTCTTATTAGCTGTATTTCCCTCCACTCTATTCTTCCCTGCTCTCATTTGTTATATTCTCTCTCTCTCCCTGTCCAAAAGTATATTGTATCTGAGTGGAGATTGCAGATGTTTCAACAAAAGCTTAGGGAGTCAGTTTATAAAGGGTTGCTGAGAATCTTGTCTACAGTCTAATGAACATCAGTTTTTAAAGGGTTAGTGGAAGCCAAGGGTTTCTCTGGGCTCTAGCATTCTATTGGCTTGAGGTATTCACCACTGACTGACTTTTTTTTTTTGCAAGGCAATGGGGTTAAGTGACGCCCAAATTCACATAGCTAGGCAATTACTAAGTGTCTGAGGCGGGATTTGAACTTAGGTCCTACTGACTTCAGGACCAGTGTTCTATCCACTGGTCCACCTAATTGCCCCACTGACTGATTCTTGTAAAACATGTTAAATCCCTTAGAAGCATTTGTCTTTTGTCTCCTGATAATGAAATAAGGAAGATTGGCAAAAATGTGAAAGATAAATTGCCTCTGAAATTTCCCAGTGACCAGCAAGAAAAAGGTTGAAATTCCTAAAAGAATTGCATTTGGGGCACTGGATCTAGGCAGCTGCTATACTCCCCCCCCCCCGATCAAATTATATGTTTTAATTTTTGAAATTCTCTTTCAGTTAAGAAGCATTTATTTTGAGGAATGGAGCCAAGATGGTAGAGTAAAGGCAGGAACTTATTTGAACTCTTCCCCCAGATTCCTCCATATACCTTTAAATAATGATACTGAACAAATTCTAGAGCAGTAGAACCCCCCGCCCCCAAAAGATGGAATGAAACAATTTTCCAGCTCAAGACAGCTTAGAAGGTTGGCAGGAAGGGCTGTTGCACCAGGGGAGAGAGGGGCTCAGTCCAATGCGGGCCATACCAGCAAACCAGGAGCAGGTCTTGGTAGAACACTGAATAAGCAGTGACAACAGGTACTTTCTTAGTTCCCAGCCCTTAGAAGGTAAGGGATTGAATAACTAATCAAAAGGAGCTTCCAGGGATCTCTTTGCTAGCACAGGACTCCTGTTGCTGTGCTCATACTCATATCTAGGTCACAGTCCTGCATTGTAGTCCCTGGACAAGGAGGAACACCAGTGTGGCAGAACTTGTAGCCACAGGGGACCCTTCTCACAGTTTCAGGAAGAAAAGAATAATTATGGTCATTTAGAGACCAATATCACATTCCAGAAGAGTCGTCAACACCTCTCCTTAGATCATCCTTCCTTGGAAGAACTGAAACTTAAAGAACCTAGAAATATCTCTGCACAAAATCTCTGAAGCTTGGGACAGTATTTCCTTCACCCTGCAAACAAGAGACCTAGTTGAACAGTTTGCTAGCCATTCCCCAATTGAAGGACATTTACTTGATTTTCAATTCTTTGCCACCACAAACAGGGCTGCTATAAATATTTTTGTACAAGTAATGTTTTTACCCTTTTTCATTATCTCTTCAGGATATAGACTCAGTAGTGGTATTGCTGGGTCAAAGGGTATGCACATTTTTGTTGCCCTTTGGGCATAGTTCCAAATAGCTCTCCAGAAGGGTTGGATGAGTTCACAGCTCCACCAACAGTGTAATAGTGTCCCAGATTTCCCACAACCCTTCCAACAATGATCATTATCCTTCCTGGTCATACTGGCCAATCTGAGAGGTGTGAGGTGGTACCTCAGAGAAGCTTTAATTTGCATTTCTCTAATAATGATTTAGAGCATTTTTTCATATGGGTATGAATTGCTTTGATCTCCTCATCTGTAAATTGCCTTTGCATATCCTTTGACCATTTGTCAATTGGGGAATGGCTTTTTGTTTTAAAAATATAACTCAGTTCTCTGTATATTTTAGAAATGAGTCCTTTGTCAGAATCATTAGTTGTAAAGATTGTTTCCTAACTTACTACATTTCTTTTGATCTTGGTTACAGTGGTTTTATCTGTGCAAAAGCTTTTTAATTTAATGTAATTGAAATCATCTAATTGGTTTTTAGTGATGTTCTCCAACTCTTCCTTAGTCATAAACTGCCCTTTCCATAGATCTGACAGGTAAACTAGTCCTTGATCCTCTAATTTGCTTATAGTATTGTTTTTTATGTCTAAGTCCCGTAACCATTTGGATTGTATCTTGGTAAAGGGTGTTAGGTGTTGGTCTAATCTAAGTTTCTTCCATACTAACTTCAATTATCCCAGCAGTTTTTATCAAAGAGGGAGTTTTTATCCCAATGGTTGGACTCTTTGGGTTTATCAAACAGCAGATTACTATAATCGTCTCCTGCTTTTACACTTAGTCTATTCCACTGGTCTACCACTCTATTTCTTAGCCAATACCAAACAGTTTTGATGACTGATGCTTTATAATATAATTTTAGATGAGGTAGGGCTAAGCCCCCTTCTTTTGCACTTTTTTTCATTAAGCTCGTGGCAATTGACTCTATTTCTCCATATGAATTTACTTACAATTTTTTCTAACTCATTAAAGTAATGTTTTGGAATTTTGATTGGTAGGGCACTAAACAGGTAGTTTAATTTTGGTAGAATTGTCATTTTTATTATATTAGCTCTCCCTATCCATGAGCAGTTGATATTTGCCCAGTTATTTAAATCTGATTTAATTTGTGTGAGAAGTGTTTTATAATTGTTTTCAAAAAGATTCTGAGTCTGTCTTGGCAAATAGACTCCTAAATATTTTACATTGTCTGAGGTTACTTTGAATGGGATTTCTCTTTCTAGCTCTTCCTGCTGTATCTTGCTAGACATATATAGAAAAGTCGAGGATTTATGAGGGTTTATTTTACAACCTGCAACTTTGCTAAAATTGCTAATTGTTTCTAGTAGTTTTTTGGTTGATTTCTTGGGATTCTCTAGGTAGACCATCATGTCATCTGCAAAGAGTGAGAGTTTTTTCTCTTCCTTCCCAATTCTAATTCCTTCAATTTCTTTTTCTTCTCTTATTGCTGATGCTAACATTTCTAATACAATATTGAATAGTAGTGGTGATAATGGGCACCCTTGTTTCACCCCTGATCTTATTGGGAATGCCTCTAGCCTCTCCCCATTGAATATAATGCTTTATTGATGGTTTCAGGTAGATACTGCTAATTATTTTAAGGAACAGTCCATTTATTCCTACACTCTCTAGTGTTTTTAATAGGAATGGATGCTGTATTTTGTCAAAAGCTTTTTCTGCATCTAGTGATATGATCATATGATTTCTGATAGGTTTGTTGTTGATATAATTGAGTATACTAACAGTTTTCCTGATATTGAACCAACCCTGCATTCCTGGGATAAATCCTACTTGATCATAATGTATTATCCCAGTGATAATTTGTTGTAATTGTTTTGCTAAGATTTTATTTAGGAGTTTTGCATCTATATTCATCAGGGACATAGGTCTATAATTTTCTTTCTCTGTTTTAACTTTTCCTGGTTTAAGTATCAGCACCATATTGGTTTTATAGAAAGAGTTAGGCAGAGTTCCATCTTTCCCTGTTTTTCCAAAGAGTTTATATAGAATTGGAACCAATTGTTCCTTAAACGTTTGGTAGAATTCAGTTGTGAATCCATTAGGCTCTGGAGATTTTTTCTTAGGGAGTGAAGGCTTGTTGAATTTCTTTTTCTGAGATAGGGTTGTTTAGGTATTTAATCTCCTCTTCATTTAACCTTGGCAACTTATATTTTTGTAAATATTCATCCATTTCACTTAGAATATCAAATTTATTGGCATAGAGTTGGGCAAAATAAATTCAAATTATTGCTTTGATTTCCTCCTCATTGGTGGTGAGTTCACCTTTTTTCATTTATGACACTAGCAATTTGGTTTTCTTCTTTTTTTTAATGAAATTGACCAGAGGTTTATCAATTTTATTGTTTTTTGCATAAAACCAACTTTTGGTTTTATTTATTAATTCAATAGTTTTTTTGTTTTCGATTAATTTCTCCTTTAATTTTTTAGAATTTCTAATTTGGTATTTAATTGGGGATTTTTAATTTGTTGTTTCTCTAATTCTTTTAGTTTTATGTTCATTGATTTCCTCTTTCTCTAATTTATTCATGTAAGCATTTAACGATATAATATATCCCCTGAGAGCCGCTTTGAATGAATCCCATAGGTTTTGGTATGTTGTTTCATTATTGTCATTATCTAGGATAAAACGGTTAATTCTTTCTATAATTTGTTTTTTGGTCCATGCATTCTTTAAAATGAGGTTATTTAGTTTCCAATTGGTTCTGGGTCTATATCTCCTTGGCCCAAGATGTATTCACTATTTCTGCCTTTCTGCAGTTGATCATTAGGTTTTTATGTCCTAGTACATGGTCAATTTTTTGTATAAGTTCCATGTACCTCAGAGAAAAAGGTATATTCCTTTCTATCCCCATTCAATTTCTTCCCTAAGTCTACCATATCTAGTTTTTCTAATAATGTATTTACATCCTTAACTTCTTTCTTGTTTATTTTATGATTTGATCTGGATAGCAGCTCTTTTCCCCTTTTATCACCCCCCCTCCCTTTTTTTTTTTAACCTTTTCATGTGTCTCTTGAACCTTCTGTTTGATGTCCAGATTTTCTATTTAGCTCTGGTCTTTTCATCAGGAATTTTTGGAATTCTTCCATTTCATGAAATGTCCATCTTTTTCCCCTGGAAGAGAAGGCTCAGCTTTGCGGGATAGTGGATTCTTGGCTGCATTCTAAGCTCCCTTGCTCTTCGAAATATCTCATTCCAGACCCTTCAGTCCCTTAATGTTGATGCAGCCAGGTCCTGTGTAATCCTTACTGTGGCTCCTTGATATTTAAATTGTTTCTTTCTGGCTGTTTGCAGGATTTTCTCTTTTATCTGATAGTTCTGGAACTTTGCCACATTTCTTGGTGTTTTCATTTTAGGATCTTTTTCTGGAGGAGATCGATGTATTCTTTCAATGACTACTTTGCCCTCTGGTTCCATGATATCAGACAATTTTCCATCACTAGATCCTGTAATATTTAGTTCAGGCTTTTTTTCTCATCAGTGTTTTCAGGAAGTCCAATAATTCTCAGGTTGCCCTTCCTCGACCTATTCTTGAGGGTAGTGGTTTTGCTGGTGAGGTATTTTACATTTTCTATTTTTTCTATCTTTTGGTTTTGTTTAACTGGCTCTTGCTGTCTTATGAAGTCATTAGTTTCTGCAGACTCCATTTTTTTTTTAGGGAGGAGTTTTCTTCATTAACCTTTTGCAACTCCTTTTCCAATTGGTCAGTTCTGCTTTTGAGAGAGCTTTCCATTTGATCAATTGAAGTGTTGAGAGAATTGTTTTCTTTTTGCATTTGCCCATTAGAGGATCTGAGAGATTTATTCTCATTTTGTATTTGTCCATTTGTATTTTCTAAGGATTTGTTTTCTTGTTGCAAGGCATTAATTATCTATCCCAAAGTTTCCAGTTGATTTTTGAACTCCTTCCTTATTTCTTCAAGGAAGTCTTTCTGTGCTGAAGACCAGATCATATTCTCCTCAGAGGTTCTAAGTCTCTCTGAGTTAGGTTCTTTTCCTTCCAAGAAGTTTTCATGGATCCACCTTTCTGCTGACCATTCTTCATTTTGCTAAGACCTTGAGTTGGGTAGGGCTGGTTCTCTGGGGCTTGGGATCACTAGAGGCTTTACTCACTGAGTGCAGTTTCTCTGGCTGGTCAGTAGGAGCAGCTGGTTGCTTTCTCTGGCATGTCTGTGACCTTGATTGAGGCCTTCTCCCTTAGCTTGAAGGGAGTGATTGAAGCTGTTGAATCCTTTGGCCTTTAGTCAGTGGTGGGCTTTACCCTGGGGTGAGGTCATCCCTCTCCCTATTGTCAGCTGGGCTGGTTCTTCTGCTCACATACCTGTGCCTGAGGCAGAAGTAGTCTGCTATTGTTCCTTCTGGGAAGAGGTCTCAGCTGCAGTGGAGTTCCTCAGACCAGAGAAGCCCAGAGATGGTATCCTCAGTTCTCCTGCACAGCAACTCTCTCCCCAGCCCTGTGGGCCAGCTCCAGAGGGCCAGCGCCAACACCAGTGCCTCTGCTCCCTAGTTGACTCAAGCCCCTGCGGTCTAGCCCCATCGTTGATCCAGTAGGTCTGTCCCTAGGACCTTCAGACTCCCTGGCTCCAATTCAGCTGCTGTGGGAGACAAATCCTGAGGTAGATGTTCTTTCTCCTGGCTTTTCTTTCTGGGTTTTGTGGGTCGAATTTCTTTTAAAGAGATTTGTTTCATATGATAGATGGGGAAAGATCAGGAGACTTTAGAATTGTGCCTGTGTTCTCTCTGTCATCTTCACAGGAAGTCCTTTACTTACTATTGATAGGAGAAATGCAAATTAAAACAATTCTGAAAGACATGATATCTATTAACTTGACTCTTAGAATGCAAAAGGAAAATGACAACTCTTATAAATGAATGAAAAGAAAAACCCTGCTAGAGTGAGAGAAAATTGTACATTTTATTCATGAACCTTGCAAGATACACCTTACAAGGTAGGGTATTTCACCTAGGTGTGAAGCACAATTTAGTGTTCAAAGTCAGGTAATTTATGGTCTTCACAAACTCTTTCCCCTACCTCTTGGATGTTCATAGACTCTCAGAGTATCATTTACAATCTAAAAGCTCCATCCATTCCATGACATGCCCTTAATTTGGTCCCGCCCACACATCATAGTATGCATGATATACTAATGAACCCCAATCATCACGGGGGTGTATAGGTTAATATTCAATTATCTATTTGCACAAAATCCTTACTATTAGGTCAAGATCTCTAGGTCACTCTGGTTGAGAACTGGTTTGGGGTTTGGAGTGGGATTAGGAAAACTCTTCCAGTCTGGTGATTGGCTGGGCCATTCCCCCTTTGTAATGGATTCCTTCATGGCTCCCTTCCACACCCTGTGAAGACCAACACCCTACTTTTCTCACAACAAGTATTGGAGGGAATGTGGGAAAAATGAGACTAATGCACTGTTTGGTGGAGTTGTGAACCGATTCAACCATTCTTTGGAGCCAAATGGTTGTGAAACCAGCTATACCACTGCTATCTCTGTATCACAAAACAGATAAAAAAAAACAAGAAGGAAAAGAACTTATATGCCAAAAAAGTATTCATAGCATCATTTTTTGTGGTGATAAAGAGTTAAAAATTATGTGTATGCCCATCAGTTAGATGAGGGCTGTGAATATTGTATGTATTTGTGATGAAAATACTGTTCTACTGTGGGCAGTGATCAGGATGCTCTCAGAAAAACTTGGATGGATTTACCTGAGCTGATTCAAGGTAAAATGTACTGTATACAAAGTAACTGCAACATTGAAAGATGATCAGATGCGGGGCAGCTAGGTGCTACAGTGAATAGAGCACTGGCCCTGAGTCAGGAGGACCTGGGTTCAAATATGGTCTCAGACACTTAATAATTACCTAGCTGTGGGCAAGCCACTTAACCCCATTTGCCTTGCAAAAACCTAAAAAAAAAAATAAGACCAGATGTGAATGACTTATCTTTAGCAATAAAATGATCCTTAGCAATAAAATGATTCAAGACAACTTTGAAGGACTTATTATGAAAAATGCTATCCATCTCCAGAGAAGGAACTGATGATGTCTGAATGCAGCTGGAAGCATGTTTTTTTTTTTAACTATATATTTGTTGAGATTTAAAAAAAAGTCTGTTTTACAACATGACTATTATGGAAATATTTTGCTTGACTTTATGTAACATATCATTACTAGCTTTTTTCATGAGAGGGAGTTCAAAGAAGGGGAGAAAATTTGGAATGCAAAGTTTTAAAAATGAATGTTAAAAATTATTTTTACATGTAATTGGGGAAAATAAAAGACTAAATAATTGTGTTTAAAAAAAAGGAAGCATTTATTTTCTCTTCCCTCCTACTGATCTTGTCTCCTGGGAAATAAAACTAAATTATGTAATCTGCACATCTTATAACAGATTCTCCATTTGGCCCTGGCCAAAAAGGTGTGTCTCATTATGCATATTTAATTCATCCCTCAGTCAAATTGCAGAAACCTCTGCGCTAATTTCATATTTCTTGGGTCTTTCAAAATTGTTTGTTTTTGTAATAATGAGGACTTTCAGTGGGTCCATAGGGACACTCCAATTTTCACCATCACTTTGCTGGAAAGACTACTTAGGGAAGGGTCCTCTTTTAGCAGCTTCCTGAGTCAGAACTGGAACTAACCAGGATAGATCAATACATCACAAATCTTCCTGGGTTTTTCTGACACTATCCCTTTCATCATTTCTTATACTACAGCAGTTTAGCTTTCCCCATTTGATGGGCATCCCATCAGTTTTCAATTTTTTGCCATCACAAAAAGAGCTATTATATTTATTTTTGTACGTATAGGTTCTTCTTTCAATGATCTCTTTGTGTGTATAGGATAAGTAGTATTATTCAATCAAAGGCTGTATGCAGTTTAGTAACTGGGACAAAGGTATTTCAACAAATAGATACTCTGAGTTTGAGGATGAGAGGCATTTTACTCATAGCCACATTAGGTAGGTTGTAGGTGATACCCTTCTCCATAAGGGACTTTAGATGTGGTTTTTTGAAGAATAGAGTTGAAAAGATTATTACCTGAGGAATTTACCAGCCCTTTAAATAGTATCCTGATGTCAGAGATTAAGACAGTAAGAATCAGAGTGGCTAGGTGGCACAGTGGATATGAGTCACCAGACATCATTTTCCTACATAGGAATATAAAGTTTAATCTTTTTAAATCCCTGATTCCTGGAATCAGGAGTACTTGAGTTCAAATCCAGCCTCAAACACTTAATAATTACCTAGTTGTGTGCCCCTGGACAAGCCACTTAACCCCATTGCCTTGCAAAAAAACCCCCAAAACAAATAAAAATAAAAAAAAGATGTCCAAAACTGTAGAAACTTAGGACGTTCTGCAAAGTCCCCATTTTCATTAGTTGCATGAGACAGCTAAGATTTTATATCCAGACTTATGGGACCTTTGAGACCAATGTCCTTCTGGGGCTACTCTTACTTCAGGACCACTTGGGAATTGGAGGGCAAATGCCAAGTTTCCTTGAAAAGGCAAAGACATACCAGATATTCAAGGGTTTGCTGGATAAAGGCAGCCAGCTCACCATCATACCGAGGGACTTTCAGTGGGTCCATAGGGACACTCCAGTTTTTACCAGCCTTGCTGAGTTGGGAGTAGCTGCCTGAGTCACAACTGGAACTAACCAGAATATTGTGGGATGATTATTTTTACTTTCTGGGAGTCAGTACCTGTTAGAGTGCTTTTGGCAACTCCTGTTCTAGTTATTATGAATGGAGACCAATAGAAATCTTGGAAGTCAGAACTACTTTGTGAACTCAATATTAAATTTTGGGTTCCTGGGTGGAGGGATATGAAATATTATTTCTCTTGGTGGCGGAGATGAAGGAGACTGGAATACTTTGTCATACAAAAGTTCCCTTTTAATAATGTATGGCCAGTGAAGAAGCTAGATGAAATCTGGAGTTTGATAATAGGTTACAGGAAGATGAATAAAGTTACTCTATCCATTACAATCACTACAACTGTTTCTGATATTGTAAACATGTGGGACCAGGTAGCTCATGCACCAGGTGAATTGTATTGAATTAATAGTTTTTGTCAAAAGTTATTTCTTTATGACTGAGACTAGTCCAAAGTAATTTGCTTTTATTTGAAAAGGAGTTCAGTTTGTCTTAACTTCCCTTCCTTAGTGTTGTCTTCTTTTTCATATCACTATCATGTTTCTTGAAGGTGTTGATAATTACCGATCCAATGATGATACAGTATTGTTCAAGTCCTAGAACTTTGGGTGAGTGATGTGAGGAATGCAGGATGGAAGATTACCTCTATGAAAATTCTGGGTCTAGCCTTATTTAAAATTTTTGGCCTGAAGATAACCCAGATGATATAGATACTAATTTTCATCCACAACTGAAAAGCAAACTCAAAGCTTATTTGATCATTTAGTTTAGAGAAACCCTATTCCCACCCTAGTTATTTTTTTAATTTAATATTTATTCTCATTTTGTACAAATAATGTTTTTTATACATTAATAAAATATTCTTGTTTAAGAGTAAACAAAACACCCCTCCCCCCAAAAAAATATAGACTCGCTTGAGCGAGAAAGGGGAGAGAAAAAAATTAAAATAAAAAAAAATAATAGTAATAATTGTAGGTATGGCCAGGTGGCGTAATGGTTGGAGCACCAGCCCTGGAGCCACGAGCACCCAAGCCCATATTCACCCAACAATCACCCAGCTGTGTGACATGCAAGCCACCCCAACCCCACTGCCCTGCAAAAACATAAAAAGAAAAAAAAGCACTAAAATAAAATAAAATAGTAATAATAGTAGGGGGTGGCTGGGTGGTGGGCAGAGCACTGGCCCTTGAGCCAGGAGCCCCCAGGTCCAAATCTGGCCTCAGACACCCAAAGATCATGCTGCTATGTGGCCCCAGGCAGGCCACCCAGCCCCATCTGCCCTGCGCCCCCCCCCCCCAATAATAATAATAATGAAAAATATGCTTCAGTCTGTGTTCTAACACCACCAACTCTGTTGTGGGTGGATTACATTCTTTATGATAAGTCCATCACAAAAATTACTTCCATATTTTTCTACTGTTGCCATTGCTGATTGCAACTCCCTTCTTTTGTATTTCTCCATCACCATGTACTATATTTTCTCTGTCCTTTCACTGACTTTGCTGTAGGGTAGCAGAGTGGTGCAGCAGACAGATCCCTGGCCCTGGGGCCAAGAGGCCCCGATCCCCCATACCACCCCTTAGGCCCAGATTCCACTTGGCCCTATGGTCCCGGACAGGCCATCCAATCCCAGCCCCTTGCAAGAAGTAAAAAAGAAAATGTGTTATATCTGACCACTCTACCCCCATGGTCTATCTTCTCCTCCATCACTCACATCACCTCCTTGCCCCCTGTCCCCCCTCTCTCCTTCTTATTCCAGATGCCTATACCCCATTCAGTATATATGCTGTTTCCTCTCCTAGCCACTTCTGATGAGAGTGAAGATTCGCTCATTCCCCCTTGCCTTCCCCACTTCCATATCATTGCAATAGCTCATTGTAATAAAGAAAAATCTTATTATATGAAATATCTTGGCCTATTCCCCCCTCTCCTTTTTCTTTCTCCCATTACATTTTCCTTTTTTCTATTGACTACATTTTTACACCATATTTTATCTTCAAATTCAGCTTTCTCCTGTGCTTCAACTATAAAATGTCCCTCCACCTGCTCTATTAACTAAGAAGGTTCATATGAGTATTATCAGTGTCATTTTTCTATGCAGGAATACATGCAGTTCATTATCAAGTCCCTCATATTTTCCCCTTCTCCTCCAATCTCCATGCTTCACCTGAGTCCTGTATTTGAAGATCAAACCTTCTGTTCAGCTCTGGCCATTCCAACAGGAACATTTGAAATTCCCTTGGTTCATTGAAAGTCCATCTTTTTCCCTGGAAGAGGACATTCAGCCTTGCTGGGTAGTTGATTCTTGGCTGCATTCTAAGCTCTTTTGCCTTCCAGTATATTATATTCCAAGCCCTACGAGCTTCCAATGTAGTTGCTGCTAAGTCCTGTGTGATCCTGACTGCAGCTCCACGATATTTGAACTGTGTCCTTCTGGCTGCTTGTAATATTTTCTCTTTGACTTGGGAGTTCTGGAACTTGGCAATAATATTCCTAGGGGGTTGGTGTTTTGGCGATCTTTCTCTCTATTTCTATTTTGCCCTCTGCTTCTAGGATCAGGGCAATTTTCCTGTAGTAATTCTTTGAAAATGATGTCAAGGCTCTTTTCCTGATCATGACTTTCAGGTATTCCAATAATTTTTAAATTATCTTTCCTAAGTCTGTTTTCCATATCAGTTGTTTTTTCAATGAGATGTTTCACATTTTCTTCTTTTGGTTTTGAAGTATTGAGTCCTCTTTTCTGGTAAATTCATCAATCTCCCTGAGTTCTATTGTTTATCCGAAGGATTTGTTCTACTCAGAGAGTTTTCTTATCTCTTTTTCCATCTGGCCAATTTTGCTTTTTTTTTTAAGATTTTTTTCAAGGCAAATGGAGTTAAGTGGCTTGCCCAAGGCCGCACAGCTAGACACTTATTAAGTGTCTGAGGTCAGATTTGAACCCAGGTACTCCTGACTCCAAGGCTGGTGCTCTATTCACTGCGCCACCTAGCTGCCCCCTCAATTTTGCTTTTTAAAGCGTTCTTCTCAATAACTTTTTGAACTGTTTTATCCATTTGACCTAAGCTGGTTTTTAGCATGCTATTTTCTTCATCCTTTTTTTGGATTTCCTTGACTAGGCTGCTGACTTCATTTTCATGTTTTTCCTGCATCTCTCTCCTTTCTTTTCCCAGTTTTTCTTCTGACTTCCTCATTTGATTTTCCAAGTCTTTTTGAGCTCTGTCATAGCCTGAGCCCAGTTTCTGTTTTTCTTGAAGTGTTTAGATGCAGGAGCTTGTGCTTCCTCATCTGCAGACTGAGTGTTTTGATCCTTCTTAGGATCACAGACAAAGTATTTCTCAATGGTGTTCCTCTTGTTTCTCTGCTTGCTCATTTTCCCAGCCTGAGCCTGTTTTTGGGGAGCTTCCTGAGCTTTTTGGGATACTCCCACAAGGTTCTCAGTGTGTGAGGCTCTGTCCTCCCTCCTGGTCTGTGAATGACCATATGCGCCCCCCCTCTGCCACGGGGCTGAGGTGGGGGTGGTCCTGCTGTTCTATTGGGGGGCGGGGCTAGACCGCAATCAGGACCTGAATGTGGTCAGAACCCCAGAGTCCTGTTCCAGGGGCAGAGGACAGAGCTCTGCAGTGTCTCTCTTCACTCCCCTCCCTAGGTTCAATGGACTCATGCCCTGGGGGTTCCTGCTTACTGGCTCTGCCTGCTTCTGTTTCCTGGATCTGGACTGTCTTGGCCATGCTGCTTGCTGTGTGTCCTGAGGGCTGGGCTTCACATGCTCTGGCAGAGGTCTCTTGCTGTTCCCCCAGTTTGTGCCCGGTGCTCTCCGGGGTGTAGGTCAGGTAACTCCCCTGCTGCTGTGAGGCACGGCTCCCAGCGCCCTGGGACTGCCTCTGGGAGGCTGAAGTTCTTTTGCTCTGGCAGACTACCCCTCCAACCCTGGGGAGCAGAGCCTTTCTGCTCTTTCCCATCCTAGTTACATTTATTGCCTCTTAAAGAGAACCCAGAATGGGTTACAGAATTGAAAGACTTAAAACAGATCTTTCCAAAGTCTCTGTGATTGTGGGGCACAGGTTTTCTGAGATCTATGGTCATGAGGACACAAAGGGGAAGCCAGATTTGGTGTAGTGGGTATGGAATTATATTATTTTTCAGCTAAGGAGGAGAAAATTGCTTCTGTTCAAAGATGCTTCTCATGCCAACTGGAGCACTTAGCTTTGAAATTTCAGTGTGGCATGATTCTGCTTTGTTCTTGACCTGCCTTCAGTTGACATGTTGATAATATTATTAATTTTTCTCCATCTTAAAACAGATCTTTCTGAAGTCTCTGTGATTGTGGGGCACAGGTTTTCAGAGATCTATGGTCATGAGGACACAAAGGGGAAGCCAGATTAAGTGACTAGTAGCTTTGTGTGTATTGGTCATCTTCTTGAAATAAGTACTCGTTTTACCATTTTTCAAAAGCAATTGCTGCCCCCTTATTGAGTCTTAATTGCTACTGAACAGATGATGTAATTAAACGATTACCTTTGTCCAAAATTGCTCATTATGAATTCCGTGAGATGATATGGCTCTTCTAATAAGATGGGTAGGACATAGGCTAATGAAAATGTTGTATTAAAGACAATGTTTATCTAAACTCTCAGGGTGTCTCTCTCTCTCTCTCTCTGTGTGTGTGAACATATTTAATCCCTTTTTTGTGCCCTTTTTTGCTTAGTGGCATAACCCCTCAGTGTAATCTCATTGCTTTGTCTCCTGATAGTTCAAGAGACCTACAGTTATTTGACTCTTGAGGAATCCCTTTTTGCCCATTTCCTGATAACTCTGATCCTAATGAGAGAAATGCTTGCAACTGAACATTAATGGCCATTAATCAATTAATGTTTAGATAAACTGAGATATAGGAGTCTTGGACATTTTTGTAATTGAGAAGATCAGAGAGTTCTATCCCGACCATATCATGGGCAAGTTGTGATTGCTGTGGTTGATTTTGTAAGAGAATTTTGAGGGGATACTGCAGGTAGTGTCTTCATTTGTACTGATTCTGGGTGGTGACCATGGGTCTGGGCCATAAAGCAAGTAGGGCAAGTTCTTACAGTTTTTTTCCCCTTTGTGATCAAGATTGATGAAGGAATTTTTCCAGTGCCTCCTAGACACTATTTTTCCTTTGATAAACCTTATAAACAGTTTGATAACCTTGTAGATAGAAAAGAAATATGGAACAGTGAAGTGGATAGAGTGTGCTGGGTTTGGAGTTCAATTCGAGCATCAGACGCTAGCCATGTGACTGGGTAAGTCACTTTGCCATGTTTGTTTTACTTCCTCATCTGTAAAATGTGCTAGATAAGGAAATATCAAACCACCAAATGGAGTTTCAAAGAGTCAGACCCAATTGAGACAAATGAACAATAGCACAACACAAATTAGGGACTGGGTCCATCATCTGGAATATGGTAGCCAGAATGCTTTGGTGTAGTGGGTATGGAATTATATTATTTCTCAGCTAAGGAGGAGAAAATTGCTTCTGTTCAAAGATGCTTCTCATGCCAACTGGAGCACTTACCTTTGAAATTTCAGTGTGGCATGATTCTGCTTTGTTCTTGACCTGCCTTCAGTTGACATGTTGATGATGTTATTAATTTTTCTCCATCTTAAGACATGGGACTTGTGCAGTTGTTATTTAATCAGGATACCATCTCATATTTCAGTGCCAGTGAAGCGTGCCAAGTATCCAAGCTCATTGAAAACTTGCCATTCTTCTTTATAAGTCTTCCTACATTACTGCTTCTGGTCAAAGCACCCATTTTACTTTGAAACATTTCAAACTGGACACACAGTTCTTGGATGTGTTTGTTCTTCAAGAAGACTTCATGGATGGGGATAAATTACTTTCAGGAATAGGAACAGATTGCTGTTATTCCATCCATAGCATGATGGTCCTTTAAGCTTTTCTCCCTCAGGAGAATAAGAATCTGAGGGAAATAGTTCTATTATTCGGTCTCTTTTCCCAGAATGATTTGGATAAATCTTTTCTAGAATGACTTAGAGGAAAAAGAGGTGAGATTGTTGGGAGACATTTTATTTTCAAGAGACATGAGGAAGTGGTGGTGAAACTTCATAGTAGTCTTAAGTCCCTGGATGAAGGGGTTGGGGTAGGACATTGTGGGGATATCCTCTCCCTAGAAATTTCCAAAGGGCTGGGAATTTGATGTGAGCTCTCTGATGGGGTTTCCCAGAGAGGAGCAAGTTTTGCCTGGCAAGCTGATTGGTGAGTCTCTATACTGAATACAAGTATCACTTTAATTCCTGGGACAGCTTGCCTGCAAGAGGCTTAGTATGTCTCAATCCCTTTGTTATAGATGATGTTGACTCATGGTACTGATTAGCTGCTATGTTGGAGTTCTTGTCATTATTGCTGTGACCCTGATGTTCCCTGTGTAACTTCTTTTTATTATTGCTTCCCAGCAAATACTATTACTGCATGGAGTAATTTTTTAGAGGAGTTTGAAATTGTTGAAGTTTTTTGAATCTTTTATTGAAATGAATAAAGCATTTATTAAGTGTTTGCTATGCAAAAGCACTCTGCTGAGAACAAAGATAGAAAAGTATGACTTGTTCCTTTCAAACAGCTCATATTTTTAAAAAAATTAATAAATATTTTATTTGTTTTCCAGTTATATACAATAGGAAATTCTACCAATCATTTTTTTGCAAAGTTTTGAATTTTACAGATTGTCCCCCCTCCCTCCTTCCTTCAAAAGAAGACAATCTGATGTAGTCTTTACATTTGTTTCTATGATATGCATAGTTCAAAATTGAATGTGTTGAGAGAAAAAAACATATCCTTAAGGAAGAAAGAAAATATTAGAGATAACAAAATTATGTATTATGTAAGACAACTTTTTAAAAATTGAAGATAATGATCTTTGATCTTTTTTTAAACTCCAAAGTTCCTTCTCTAGATACAGATGGTATTTTATCCATCACAGATTCCCTAAAATTGTCCCTTATCATTGCACTGATGGAGTAAGTCCATCAAGGTTGATCATCTCTCATATTGCTGTTAGGGTGAACAATGCTCTGGTTCTTCTCATCTCACCCAGCGTCATTTCATACAAGTCTTTCCAGCTTCACTGAAATCCCATCCCTCCTGATTTCTAATTGAACAATAATGTTCCATCAATTCATATACCACAATTTGTTCAGCTGTTCCAGTTGATGGACATCCCCTCGATTTCCATTTCTTTGCCACCACAAACAGAGCTCCTATAAATATCTTTGTATAAGTGTTGTTTTTACCCTTTTTCACGATCTCTTCAGGGTATAGACCCAGTAAGTATGCATGTTTTCATTGCCCTTTGGATATAATTCCAAATTGCTCCCCAGAAAGCTTGGATCAGTTTATAGCTCTACCAACAATATGTTAGTGACCCAGATTTCCCACATTCTTCAAGCTTTTTTGGCTAATCTTTTTTGTTTGTTTTTGCAAGGCAATGGGGTTAAGTGAATTGCCCAAGTCACACAGCTAGGCAATTATTAAGTGCATAAGGCCGGATTTGAGCTGAAGTTCTCCTGACTCTAGGGCTGGTACTCTATCCATTGTGCCACCTAGTTGCCCCCAATATTGGCCAATCTGAGAGGAGTGAGGTGTTACCTCAGAGAAGCTTTAATTTGCATTTCTGTAATCAGTAATGATTTAGAACGATTTTTCATATGATTATAGATAAAACAGATCATATTTTAAAGGAGAAGATACCACAAAAGGTTTCAACCACAAGTCAGATGGAAAGGTCTCATGTTCCTTGGGGTGTCACAGCAAGCAGATGGTAATGACTTTTCTCAAATGTCATTTCCACTAATAAAATCCTGACACATTTTTTTGCTGAACCGTTTGATATTATCAAAGAGTTCGGTGGCAAGAATTTTCTTTGCACAGGGGTTGCTTCCCAGAATAATGACTGAGGGCACTGGAAGCATTACTATTCTCAAGACTCTTGGATCTAGAATTCTGGGCTGTTTCCAAAGGACCTGAGGGGAGATGGTGGTCATTGAATAGGTTTGGCCATCTTCACCTAGATCTGAGAGATAGATAGATAGAGAGAGAGAGAGAGAGAGAGAGAGAGAGAGAGAGAGTAAACTTCGAACTTCAAGTGAGTCTTTTGTATCTGTTCTGTGTGTGTATTTGTTTTAAGCTCTTCACTTATTGGACTATTTTTTTTTAAAGTTTCTTCTTAAGGTTAAAGTTGTTTTAAGGTCAATTAAGTGTTGGAAAGTTTACTGGAAGACTTCTGGGACTTTTCCACAAATGGCATGTGGTAGGATCAGTATTCTTTTTTGTAGTATGGATTGCTTTTCCTTTAAGAAGGCAAGGAAGCTATCCTTGGGATTTGGTTGTTGTGAAAGAATAAAATTCTCACCCTTTGGGAAGTGGTATTTCTGAGGTCTGTTTGGTGGAATTTCTACTGTTCTGAGGGTTGTTGTTTTGTGTTGCTTCCCTGACACATATGAAGATTGGAGAAATAACATCTAAAATTATTGTACCCTTTATTATAGCTTGATATTTTTATTCTATGTTGTGGTCCATGAGTTGTATTTCATTACATTCTCATTCCAAGTCTGAATTTTTGGACTGAGTTTAGCCTATTGCTCAGAAGATGTGGCATTTGATACCTTCAGATAACTATTGATAAAGACCATTTCCTTTCATTGATTTGTTGTTTCGAAGATTTCTTATTGTCCAGCTATGGCTTGAGTAATCATTGTTAAATATACATATTAAGTAATAACATGCCATAAGTAAAATTTTTGGCATTAATAATGAACATTTATAAAATATTACAAATTATTCTTATACCAAGGTAACTGTTGCTTACCTTGCATGCTCTTAGTCTTCTCTCTGCCAGAATCATATAAATCTTATTAATACTCCTCAATTAAATGGACTCTGATATTTGGAATAATGCTTAATTTGTGAAATGCCTCCATATATTTATATGATAACTCTCTTTTCTATGCAACAGAAAATGGCAGGAAGCCAGCCAGAGAGTCCTGGAACTCCAAGCAAATCAGTGTCTTATAGCTGAAAGTGAAAAGAAAATCAAAGTGAGTAACATATCAGTTTCCTTGTCCCTTAGGTGAAGGTGCTTTTGTTTTGTAGATACTACAAATGGTAGATCTGGTATTTCTGAAGGACCATTCAGAAGTATGTTTGATAATGGGATAGTGTGGATGCTCTTTAAGTTAGTTCTGTGTTAGACTGGGCCATCTCAAACCTATGGTCCCTGACATTAAGTTCATTGCAGTTCCCTTAGATATATTAAGTAGATTTTTGAGCAGACAAATATGTAATCAATTAACATGTGCTTTAAAAGAGAAATAAAATGGATGAGTTTTAATTTTGTGGAATGTATGAATTTTGAGTCTGTGGCCACTGTGATAAAGATCTGGCTAATGAAGCTAATTTGGCTAATGAGGTCAAATTTGTAGATTTACTCTTTGATGGACTAGTTAGCTTTGTTTCACTAATGATCACATATTATACCTCTAATCCTATGAGGGCATTTGGGAATAATAAGTGGATTAAGTGTCTGTAGCTGCATCAATATGTGTATATATATATATATATATATATATATATATATATATACCTCCCCATTATTTAAAAAATGAGTCAAAATTTCCATCCTGATCATGAGTCAGTAGCACTATGTGATTTTTATGAATTACAGCAAATTTCTGTGGAATTGAAATCAGAGTTTGCTAAAGTTCAAGGCTCCCTTTTTCCATCTCTTTTGTATCTCTGGTCTTATAGGAACTGGAGCAGAAGTTGTCTCTGCAGGAGCAGGATGCTGCCATTGTGAAGAACATGAAGTCAGAACTTGTTCGATTCCCAAAGATGGAGAGGGAAGTGAAGCAACTAAGGGAGGAAAATGTTTATCTGAGGTAATGGGAGAAGGAAAAAAAAGTAATGTTGGCAGAAACTGGAACCTTTTGTTTTTTCAAATCATTGTTTAAATTTCCTAGATTCTCAGAGATCACCTAGACTTAACCATATTAGATTAAGAGATCTTCAGCACCCTAGATAAACTTTTAAGTGTGGTCTCTACTTGAAGATTTCCTGACAAAGAAACTCATTACCTCCTCAGGTAATATCCCACTTAGACAGCTCTAGTCATTGGGAACTGAAATCTGCCTCTCTTAATATCCTATTCTTTGTTACTAATTCTGTTCCCTTGGGTCAAGAGAAACTAGGATAATTTCTTCCACATTATAAGCCTTCACATACTTGAAGATAATTGTCATGTCCTCCATAAGACTTTTTTCCTCCCCCAGGCCAAATTTTAGGGTCCTCCTTAATTTTTCCCTCTTTCTCATCATCCATATCTAATCAGTTGTCAAGTCTATTATATGTCTTCATGGCATCTTCTGTTTCCCTTTCTCTGTTCACCTTTCTACACCTTAGTTCAGGCCCTGAAACATGCTCCCCTGAACTATTGCGGATATCTTCTAATTGTACTTTATGTATGATAGACACTTCAATGGTTATTGAACTGAATTAATGTGTTCTCTTTTCTTCTATTTTCTTTCCTCTTTAATTCATCTTCACTACTGCAAAAATCATCTTCCTAAGGCATCTCACTGTCCTACTCTTAGATAAAATAGAAACATCTAATTCTGACATTAGAAATATTTTGTAGTCTATTTTCATAATTCATTTCATATATTTTCCTTCTTCTCTGCATTCTAACCCAAATGGCTTATTTGCAATTCCCTGAACTTTTTTTTTTTTTTTTTTTTTTTTGCCTTCATGCATGCTGACTCCCATATCTGAATGGTCCTCATCAGCCTCAGCTTCACCTCTTAGAATAGCTTGTGACCTTCTAGTCCAGTCTTGGTGCATTCACCTATGTGAACCCTCTGGTTCTGCCTTCTTCATTTGTCAGTGCTTGTCATTTCTTATCTGTATGTCTACATAGTTGCGTCTTCTCTAGTAGATGTAAGCTCCTGGAGTCCAGGAGTTGTTTGGTTTTGTTTTTGTACCTCTTGTGATGCCTTGTAGCTGGTAGGTGCTTAATGCATGATTGTTCAATTAAAATCTATTCTTTCATCCAAGTAATGATAAAAGAAGAACCAAAGAAGACCAAGGACATAGTAAAGTGGCACTCTATTAGAGGAAATCATGTTTTTTTATTTACATTGCTTTCATTTTTGTATTATATTGCTTTTCACTCTGTTTCAGTTCATACAAGTGTTTCTCTTTTTTCTATTACATTTACATAACATCTTTTTTTTTTTTTTTTTTTTTAGTTAAAGTGATTTGCCCAAGATCAAATAGCTAGGTAATTAAGTGTCTGAGGTTGGACTTGAACTCAGGGCCTCCTGATTCCAGAACTGGTGCTCTATCCACTGTGACACCTAGCTGCCCCCATGACATCTTTTATTCAACTATTTCCTAGTCTCTGGGTAAACTTTATATTACCATGAATATTGATGCTAATAACCTTTTTTGTCAGTAATTTATTTGGGATATAGCTCCAGAAATGGGATTTTTTGGTAGATAGAAATAATTGAATGTTATTGCATAATTCCAAATTGTTTTCCTGAGTAGTTGAAACAATTCCCTAATCAGTGAATTGGTATGACTCTAACCCCTCTATCAATGAACTTTCCCATAGTATTATAATTTTTACTATTTTTGAGTGTGAGATGAGTCATAGGATCTATCTAGATTTAAAGGACATTTAGAGGACATCTGGTTCATTTTGTAATTGAGGATACTGAGGTCTATAGAGACTTAGTAATTTGCCCAGAAGATTCTTAAGAAGTAATAAGGTCAGAAATAAGGTAAGAGACAGAACTTGGATTTGAATCCAGGTCATCCAATAGGATTATTTTAATGTGCATTTCCCTGACTTTTAGTGATTTAAAAAATTTTTAAAAAGCATTTATTTTTATTTTTTAATTTTTTTTGACTTTTTTTTGTTCATGCCCTTTGGCCACTTTCCTATTGGGGAATTGTTTCTGAATATAAAAATCTATATTGGCTTCCTATAGATTTTTGATATTTGATTTTTAATAAGGCTATTAAATGTTGTGATTTCTTTTCACCATTCAAATATTCTTATTCTAGCTACACTAATTTTTTTTGTGCAAAATGTTTTTAAAACTTATTTTATTATCAACAATGTCTACTTTTGTTTTCTGTGAACTTTCATTTTCTTTGTCAGGTTATAAATTTTTCCCTTATTTATAATTATGGATAATATATTTCAATGTTATTGTCATAGGAGATATGAAAGATAATGACTATCTATTTTTCAAACTAACTTTCTAGTTCTCCCAGCATTTCTTTTAAATACATAGTAGCTAGGAGTATATTTATTTCTGTTGCTTCACAGTTTGTTTTGAAGCATTATTTTAAACTTTTTTTGAAGGGGAATTTGGGAGAGCTCAGGCAAATCCCTGCCAATACTCTGACACCTTGGCTACATCCTCTAGGAATATATTTGAAAGAAACAAACTTTGAATAATATGAAAGTAATCAGATTCTCCTAGAATAGCAAAATTTGATTGGCAGTGTTAGTTTAATAGAGCAGGATAAGACCAAATGTCCTCCTTTGGTTTGGTGGATATTATGCATTTGCAAATTAAACCCAAGAACCACCTCAGGACAAAGGATTAATTGCTTTATAAATGGTTGTATGTTCTTTCTCTACTGCCACCAGAGAAATGAAAGAGAACAATGGTTTGTTGAAAGAAGAAGTAGAAGGACTTAAAAGAAAACTGGAACGTCATGAGAAGCTACAGGAAGATATGGTGGCCTTGGAATTGGAGAAGGAGGTGAGGATCTATTTTTGTTAACAAGATGAATTTTTATCAAATTACTAATCTGTCACTTTGCTAATAATGCACAGAACACTATTTCCACATAGATTATGTCTAAAATATTTCTTTTCTTTTCTGGATTTGAACTCAGTCCTTCTGACTCCAGGGCTGGTTCTCTAACCACTGCATCACCCACCTGCCTCAGATATAAAATATTTCTTTGAAAAGTTTTTTGTAAGGGGAGGCTAGGTGGTTCAGTGGGTAGAGTCAGGAGGGACCTGAGTTCAAATATGGCTTCAGGCACTTAATAATTACCTAGCTGTGTGATCTTGGGCAAATCACTTAACCCCATTGCCTTGCAAAAACTAAAAAAAAAAAAGTTTTGTGACACTCTTCATCATATATTATCATCATTTGATTCATCATCTTTCAAAGATTCCTTGGCATATTTTTCTGCTTCTTTTTTTACATCTTTTAGAATAACTTCATACCTTCCTTTGGTTACTCCTCCAACCTAAAGTTTAAAAACTTTTCTTAACTTCATCATGTACTAAATAAATTATTTCTTGCAACTCCTTTAACAGCATCATGACATGTCATTTCTTTCATCTGAAGATTCTTTGTTTCTATTTTGCTGCCTGGCTTTATCAATAGCCTGTCCCTAATAATCATATGAAGCACCTGATGGAGCAGTCACATAGAGTTGTGCTCCATTATTTGCACTGTAAGGCCCTCATATGAAATTACAACTAAGAGGCATAAACATATTTGGCTACTCTTCATCCAGGGTGCTTTAGTGGAATAATATAGCTATAGTTAGATGTGAAGTTGGAAGCTTCTTCTATAGCTATGTCTGTTAAAGAATGAGTTTCTGCTACAAGATCTACTACTTCCTTTCCAGGGTGTTGATTTTTTTAAAAGTTTATTTATTTATTTTTGAATTTTACAGTCTTCCCCCCCCCCCCCCAATTTTGCTTCCCTCTCCCCACAGAAGAAGGTCTTACATTATTTTCATGCTATACATTGATCCAAATTGAATGTGTTGGGGGGAGAAATCATATCCTTAAGGAAAAAAATAAAATATAAGACATAGCCAAATTGCATAATAAGGTACCTTTTTTTAAAAATTAAAGGTAATGGTCTTTGATCATTGTTTAAACTCCACAATTCTTTCTCTGGATACAGATGGTATTTCCCATCGAAGATACCCCCAAAATTGTCCCTGATTGTTGCACTGATGGAATGAGCAAGTCCATTAAGGTTGATCATCATCCCTATGCTGCTGTTAGGGTGTACAATGTTTTCCTAGTTCTGTTCATCTCACTCAGTATCAATCAATGTAAATCCTTCCAGGCTTCTGAATTTCCACCCTCCCTGGTTTCTAAAAGAACAGTAGTCTTCCATGGCATACATATAGTACAGTTTGTTAAGCCATTCCCCAGTTGATGGACATTCACTCAATTTCCAATTCTTTGACATAAAGGTGTTGGCTGACAATAAAGAGGCATTGTTAGAACCTTCTTCATAAAGTTTAGAGAGGACTAATTTTTCTACACTAACGATGGCATACTATCTTTATGTCTGATAGCAATAATAGTTGTACTGCTGTTTTCCATTGCTTTCATAACATATTCAACTTGAAAAACTCCTCCATTAGGAGAGAAAGTTGAAGCTGATAGATTGTAGCCAGTCCCAGTGGAGCTCATGGCGCCACCATAGAGAAGATCTATCCTTCAGGTGCCTGTGGTCCAGTGAATATTCCTGACCTACCTATGTTAGCTTTTGTAAAGGACCTTCGGGCTTAAAGCATGGTTTGATTTGTTTATTCAAACTAGATATTTCCTTTTGTTCCCCCCTTAAACTCTGATTTTTAGTGTAATGTGTCTTTTAGTAGTGAGAATACTACAATGCAAGATATTTCCAATTTCTGAGGTCGGATTTGAACCCAGGTACTCCTGACTCCAGGGCCTTTACTTTATCCACTGCGCCACCTAGCTGCCCTGCTGAGTTGCTCAGACTTATTAATTACCTAGCTATGTGGCCTTGGGCAAACCACTTAACTCTATTGCCTTGCAAAAAAAAAAAAACTAAAACTAAAAACAAAACAAAAATTTGAAGAAACCTTTATTATTGTATACATTTTTAGTATATGTCAGTAAAAGAGCTACTCATGGATGAATTTATTTAGCTTTCCATACAACTACAGAGCAAAATTTTTATGAAAGACATTTTTTCATCCTTTTTTTTATTTTCCCATTTGGTTCATGAAACTCTTTTTAAGTTTTATTAATAATGTCTTTTGTTTTTTATATCCTCATGGTATTCTCCATTATCTGTCCCAGATGACCCTCCCATACAGCCATTCCATCTAACAAGTAGTTGTTTTTTTAAAAACAAAAAGGAAAAAAGGAAAAACTGAACAACTCATCAGAAAAATAGGTACTATATCCAACACCTGTGGGCTTCCCATCTCAGTAAAGTTGAATTGGACATGTCCTTTTATATCTCTTTCAAGGAGTGTGTTTTTTTTTTTATAATTTTTCTTTATTACCTAAAGATGTAATGAGAGAGAAAGCGACTAGAACCTATTCTGCTTCAGTTCCAGTTTTTTTCTTTTCATTCCTCTTTGATAATGTTTCATTCTGTTTAGAATATTCATTTATATTTAGTTATATAAAATTTCTTGAGGTTTAAACGCAACTGAATGGTGTGTGCTAAGTAACTGAGGAATTGATCCACCTTCTTGATCTTTGTTTTTAGTTTGATTGTTAAAAATCTCAGTCTCCAGCAAGATGTTGAAATCATTCCAATACTCTGTCTTTGCAGCTTTGAGATTGTATCTTCTTTCAGTAATGAGAAGAAACTATCTATTATCTTTTCTTTTGGGCCTAGGGATTTTAATCATACAGTGTATTCCTCAACTCACGAGAGAAAGAAACTGGTTGGGCTGAGTTTTCTTTTTGGATGAATTGAGAGGAGGTTGTGGGAAGGCATGCTTATGATTTCATCACTTGATAGAACTACTGGATAGGAACTTCTTGGCAACCTACAGAGAGAGTTTTCAGGGGAATTTAGAGGTGAAAGGATTGGTCCAGAATCACACAGTCTGGAATATATCTAGATAGGCCTTGAATCTTCATCATCTTGTCCTTGAAGCTCGTTCTTTCTTTGCTATACTATGCTGCCTCTAGTGGGATAGCCATTGCTTATGATTTTTGGGTTCATTGTTTGGTTCATGGTTTGCAGTAAGGTTCTAAGACTGTTTCACATTTTTCTTTTGCTTTTTGGAATGTATATTTTCAGTTATATGATTAGACAAGAAAAAATCAGGGAAATATGCATTGGAATTACAACAGTTGGGAAAAATGACTAATTGTTTTCAGAAATCTTCCTTATAATGTTTACATTTTCTTGAAGAGATAGGAGATTATTTCATTTCCTATCATATCCAATCCATAAATTCAAGGAGCAGTTGAATCTGGTCCAGGATGTCATTGTGATTCCATTGCCATCATGCCCAATCATGGAACTGCAAAAGATTTTATATTTTAAGGGAGAGTGTTCCTGGAATTTGAGATGGAAGAAAACAGGTTTTATTTATTATGATTTCTTTGACTTTTTAGAAACTGCTAGAAAAGCTGAAAAGCTGGGAAAGATTGGACCAGACAACAGGCTTAAATATCAGGTATGTAACAAATACATTCAAAGTTATACTGTTCCTGCTTTCAGGGTTCACAGCTGTGATATCTGAAACAACTTTTTTTTTGAGTCATATCCCTTTATTTCCCTAAATCAGCTTATCCTTAATAACCTGATTTGACTTTTAATTAATTTGTGTTTTTGTCTGTGACTTGATGAGTTAATCTTGACCTTTTTAATGACAAACTCAAATATCAGAATATTAGACCTTTGAGGACATGAAGTTCCAAATTAAAGGGTGTTGGTACTAGATATCTAATTTTTTGGTACTAGCAGTAGTATAATAATTCCATTGTAAAATTCTTTTCATCATTTGGAAGTTTAAGGACAGAATTTGTAGCTTGTCATATTAGATATTTGTGTAGTAGTGTAAACATCTTTTAACATTTCAACATTCAAAGCAACTATTCCAGTGGTACAGATTAGTGAAATGCAGTCCTACTTTTCTTCCTGATTGTTTTTTTCTCATAATTTTTTCACACTGGGTCAGCTCATCATAATCTATTGCCTTCCTATGCTTCTCTTGACTTTGCTACAATACCAATGGAAAATGAGCATATCCTGGCAACTTGGGAAAAATAGTGAATGCATATAGAATGAGTTTGACATTTAGTTTTGCCACTGTTATATAGGCAAGCAGTTCAGTCTATCTGGTCTTCAGCAACCTTATCTTTAAAATTAGGGAGTTGGTTTGGATGATTTCTTGTTTGCCATCTACGATCCAAGATTTCAAAAAAGATTCTAAAAATCTGGTATTTTCATAAGCTTATTTCAGCTTTTGACAATTCCTTTGTTTATATCAGAATAAGCAGCTCCTGGTTAAAGTCTTCCTCTGCGGATGCACACCTGCATTGATTGTTCTGTATAGTCTTAGAGAATTGTTTATTTTGTTTTACAATTTTGTTTTACAATTTTTTTGATTTACAATTATTTTGTTTTACAATTTTTCCCCACCCCTCCACAGAAGGCAATTTGCCAGTCTTTACATTGTTTCTATGATGTACATTGATACAAATTGAATGTGATGAGAGGAATATCATATCATTAAGGAAGAAACAAAGTATAAGAAATAGCAAGATCAGACAATAAGATATCAGTTGTATTTTTTTTTTCTAAATTAAAGGTAATAGACCTTGGTCTTTGTTCAAACTCCACAGTTCTTTCTCTGGATACAGATGGTATTCTCTGTCTCAGACAGCCCAAAATTGTTCCTGATTGTTGCACTGATGGAATGAGCAAGTCCTTCAAGGTTGATCATCCCCATGTTGCTGTTAGGGTGTACAGTGTTTTTCTGGTTCTGCTTATCTGGTTCACCATCAGTTCATGCAGATCCTCCAGGCTTCCCTGAATTCCCGTTCCTCCTGGTTTCTAATAGAACAATAGTATTCTATGACATACATATACCACAGTTTGCTAAGCCATTCCCCAATTGAAGGACATTTACTTGATTTCCAATTCTTTGCCACCACAAACAGTGCTGCTACAAATATTTTTGTACAAGTGATGATGTTTTTACCCTTTTTCATCATCTCTTCAGGATATATACCCAGTAGTGGTATTGTTGGATCAAAGGGTATGCACATTTTTGTTGCCCTTTGGGTGTAGTTCCCGACTGTTCTCCAGAAAGGTTGAATGAGTTCACAACTCCACCAACAATGTATTAGTTTCGTAGATTTCCCACAACCCTTCCAACATTGATCATTGTCCTTTTTGGTCATATTGGCCAGTCTGAGAGGTGTGAAGTGGTACCTCAGAGATGCTTTAATTTGCATTTCTTTAATAATTAATGATTTAGAGCAATTTTTCATGACTGTGGATCGCTTTGTTCTCTTCATCTGTAAATTGCCTTTGCATAGCAACACTGATACTTTTAAATAAATATTTAAAAAGAAGTTGAAGGTTAGAAAGAAGAAAAGCCAGTTTTATACCTAGATGTTGGTAGAAAGACCTAAGAAAGCTTTCCATTGTCTTTTCTCAAGGTTGGAAAGATTGGAAGGGAATTTAATGATGGATTCTAGACTAAGGGAAAGAGAGAATTAGTGAGTAGTGTATGGGTTTGTTATAGAGAGGTTCACATTTCATGAACAAATTTCATATTTTACTGAATGTCATCTTGGTTCGCTGAAACCAAAATATAGTAAGTGCCTAAATGACTCCTTTATCACCATGGAAGTAGATGAGTTTCAGTTTAATTTTTAGTTACCCTACCTTAGAATTTAAAAATTTATTATTTGTTTGTTTTAAAAATTGGAGGGCCCAATAACTTATAATCTGTCCCTTTAGTTATCATATCCTGTTTTCCACTTGACGTGTTGTGTTCTTTCCTTCCTAATGGACCCAGAACATGCTATCAGAAGAGTAGTTTTGGGGTGGCCAGGTGGCACAATGAATAAAGCACTGGCCCTGGAGTCAGGAGTACCTGGGTTCAAATCCAGTCTCAGACACTTAATTACCTAGCCGTGTGGCCTTGGGCAAGCCACTTTACCCCATTGCCTTGCAAAAACTAAAAAAAAAAAAAGAGTAGTTTTGATTTATTCCAGTCTTCCCCTAGAAGGAAAAAGGTTTTGCTCCTCAGAGTTTCTTTGTCAGCCGTTGGTGGAGAAGCTTTTACTTCCTGCTGTTCAGATTTAATGAGGTAATTTCACAGTGGGGGGGGTGGGAATGGAACCAAGTGACTTCCTGCTGAAGTCTAATAACATCTTCATTTAAAATCAGAATATTCACTACAAAGTGTTAGCAAGGTATTTGATTTTTCCACATTGTTTAGTATTGTTAGAAGATTCTTTATATATACGTACATATATATATATATATATATATATATATATATATGTATATATATATTCAGAAAAGGTAATCACTCTCAAGAAAATCATTTCTCCTTTATTATTATAACAAGTGGAGTTGGGCTGAGTTTTTAGGACTACCTCTTATGGCTTGAAGAGTATTCTTCCACCACCCCATCCCTCATTGTGGAATAGGCATATTAAAATATAGTGGAAAATTATTGACCTAATCAGGCCCCTGTAGTGATCCTCTTTGCCAACTTCAGCTAGCCTAATTGCTAGCTTTAAGTAGAAGAGAGGCACAATGGGGTTAGCAGATTGGACACTGCTGGATGGCCCATCTCTTGATGTTTATCCTAGATTCAATGTGATGTGACCTCTACTTTTTTATAAATAAGAATGAGAGGAAGAAGCAGCATCAATGAGTCTTCCCAATTCCTATTTCTATTTCTATTTATTGCCCCATGGCTCTCTAGAGGGAAGTTGTTCTTCCTCTAGTGGTTCTGAAACTATTTTCCCTCATATGCAGGTGGGTGTCACAATCTCTGCCAACTAATTTCATATGCTTCATCTAAATATCTTACTGAATAGCTTTTACTTTATATACTTTTCTCTAATTTTTCTAGAGAGACTGTATTTAACATCTTCAGTTAGTAATGTGAGCACCAGGGGGCATGGAATATCTAAAAGGATTTTTGTTTTTACATGCTAGTTGGGTTTTAAGACAGGCAGGGAAATAGAGGTCTTTCATGCTGTGCTACAAAACTCTGTCAAGATTGTATCTTTTCTTTAAAGAATTGTCCTTTACTTAAAGAGTAATTTAATTATGTTATCCAACTCCTAGCTCTGGAATCAGCTTCCATTTCAACCAGTTTTATTAACTTTAGTTCCCTCTGCAACTTTAAAATGGTTCTTGCTATATTTTTTTGAATTTCACTTGAAAAACCCAAGATTGTGTTGTGCAAATCCCAAAAGACCCATCATCTTCAACTATCTTCAGAGATAGTTCCTCTTGTCCAGATTTATTAGCCAATCAGAAAGCATCTCTTCTGCTCACAGTGATTCCTTAGGGAAATCATAAGCATTTATGATTTCTCTAGAATGAAGGGGATCAAATGACCACTTATATAATCAGTCTGGCCTCTGCTGGAATGTGAGTTCCTGGTATCTGCTAAAGGGAAAACAAACAATAAAACAAGCAGAACACTATCCCAAATACAAAACTAACAGTATATTCTATGTTTTTTTCATTTCATAGCCACATTGTGTTTACCCCTAATCACCTGAACTTTCTTGGCCTCTTCTTTCTTTTCTCTGTATTCTTTCATTTGGTGATCCCCTTAGTTTCCATTAGTTCTTGTACTATCCATGGAAGTCAGGTAATAACATCCACAGATATCTTTATCTCATCATGCCCAAAACAACTTATTATCTTTCTCTCCAAAATTGTTCCTCTTCTGAACTTCTTATTATTTTTGCGAGTATTTAATGGCCTTCCAGAAAATCAGCTTTAGAATCTGTGCATCACCTAAGGTTCTTCCCTTTTCTCTTTCTTCCCCCATTTCCAGCATGTTTCCAAATCTTGTGTATTCCCACAATATCTCTTGTATGTGACCCACTTCTCTCCTCTCACATGACCACTACTCTAATTCAGGCCATGATCACCTCTGATCTGATCTGTTTTGGTGGTTTCCTACTCAGTTTCCCTTATTCAGATCTCTTCGTACTCCAATCCTTTATACTCCAATCCTTTAACTTTCCTCTAAAAATCACATTATTACATTACCTTTTTCTCTATTTGATCCTAAATCAACTAATCAAACTACTTGGAATGCTCCCTTTCCCTACCTCCTTTCCTCCTTTTCTTTGTAAACTAGTGTTTGCCTGGGCTCTGCACGTAGTACTTGAGAAGTACTTATTGGCTAGTTGACTGACATGATTTTTGCCCAGGCCTGAATGAGAAGCAATTTTTTAGGTCCCTTTTTTCCTTTTTCTAATCCCTGAGAAGCCAGCCTACAGAATGAGACAGAATTATCCCAATCAGTCTTACCATTTTGGATTTGGTACCGAATGAACAAGTAGAAGATATTTAAGTTAAATCAACAAGTACTTATTAAACTTATTCAACATGTTTTTCAGAAATCTGGCTAAGTTGTGAGGTTGCAAAGACAAAAATAGTCTCTGAATTCCAGTCCACTGTCCAGTGTTCCAGACAGGATACAAACAATTCCATATAAGCAAGATATAGATAGGATGAACTGGAAGTAATTTCTGAGGGAAGACTTTAGCTTTAAGGAGAACTTGGAAAAGCTATAGAAAGGAGAACAAAGGAAAGCCAGGATGTGGAGAAAGGAGGGAGAACAGATTTAGTCTTTTTATTTGTTTCTTTCCCAGCTAATATACTTACTGCTAACATAGGCCTAATTCTGCAGTGTGTTGAAGGATATCTTTTAGAAAGCATTTGTAGTTCTAGAGACAGAGAGAGACTCTATTACCAGTATTTTGTGACAGTGTAGATTGTAGCACAATTCCTTATTTGTAGGAGACACTTATTTCCCACTAAATTTGAAGATTGCACATTTAAAAAATTTATATTAATATCTTTTGTTTTTACACCACCTTCATTTCCCAAAATACCCCTTCTCCCAGAGAGCCATGCCTTTTAACATTTCCAGACTGGGGATTGCATTGACCAAGTACTTCAATCCCTACAACAGAGATATCCTTATTAAAACATTTGGCAAGCACTCATGTGTAGTCTGTTTGATGATCTCCATGTAGGAGGAAATTCATGATCTCTTGAGGCAGCCCCTTTCCCTTTTGGATGCCTCTATTAGTTCAGGGCATCTAGACCTTTAGTCCATAAAACCGTTCCTTAGTTAAACTTTAGCCTCACATACTTAACTAGCTGGGTGATCCTGGACAAGTCAATTAACTCTGTTTTCCTCAGTTTTCTCATATGTAAAACGAGTTGGAGAAGGGAAAGGGAAATATATTTACCACAAACATCCCAGATAGGATAACCAGGAATCAGACATGACTAAAACACGACTGAACAACAGTTGTTATTTCAACCTTCTCATTTTATCTTTTAGAATTTTGAGACTCACTGATCAAGTACAGATTCTTTAAAGGAAGAGGTGCTAAATTGACTAGGTTTTCTGACTCTGGTGCCTGCTTTCTTTTCCCCCTACCTTACATTTATATAGTTCTTTATAATTCACAACTTGCTTGTTTGAAGGAAAGAATGTAAATAGTGTATTAATTGGACTGGTTCTAGAATATAGAAGGTTTTTTTAGGGAAGTGTTTTGTGAAATCAGCTGAGATTCTTGAATGGCATACTAAGGAGTTTGGATGAAGGTGTGCAGGAGACTTATTAAGATGACTCTTAATCATAGCTAAAAGTGGCAACAGATTTCAAAGTAGGAATGCAGATGTCTCAAAGCAGGAAAAGAACCAACTGCATCTTATCTAGCTTAGGAAGCTCATCTTTTTTGCCAGATTTATTAATTTCACTTCTGGCAAGTTGAACTCTTCCTAGCAGCTTTTGCTTTGAATTCTTTCAGTTTTTTCCCTAGTCTTTTTGTTTGAAAGCTGAATCTTCTGTCTTGGATTACTTTTAGAGGCTTCAATTTGCTATGCTCAAGACAGGCCATAGTGCATTTTGGTCAGGTCATCTGACTTTTCTCCCATCTAGAGTTTGGATGATATTTAATGGACCACTGGAGGTTTTTGAGGAAAGTGTGTGTGTGTGTGTGTGTGTGTGTGTGTGTGTGTGTGTGTGTATATACACGCATGTGTGCGTGTGCACATGCTAAATTTAGGGATGAAATTAGTCATGTTGGATTTTGTGCTAGGATCCGAGAATATGTTAATAATAAACCTTTTCCTGTTTTCAGAAGACTTACATTCTCATAGAAAATGTTCTTTAGGGTAACCCTTTAGGGAAATTTTAATACCAACATACAGAATGGTTAGAAAGGACATAGGAAGGAAAAAAATATGATCAATGGAACCAGTTTAATATTGGGAATGAAAGTAATGAATAAGTTTGACAGGAACAGTATAATAAGAATTCGATGAGGCACTTAATGCTGTGATATTCATTCTTAAAAATTTGTTAATTTTCTCTGGGTCCAAGGATAGCCTGCTAACAGAAATTACAAAATGTTTTGTAAAGATTTTGTCAATTCTGAGTATGTATTAAACACACTCTCAGACCAACTTTGACTTTTTTTTGGTCTCTGAATGTCTTAGCTTTTATGCTGTGAGATTGATTTTTAAAAACAAAAGAGAAGAATTCCTAGACTTTATTTTGAGACCTGAATATACAATGTTAGAACCCATCTAATTTAGTTTTGCAGTCCCTATTTATTAGTTTGTGAAGACTTGTCTTTCCACTAGGTGGCACACTTTCCTCTGTAATTTTGAAATCTAACTTCTCAATTTTGGATTGGTGAAGAAAGATACTGTTGCAGTTCTTGAAGGGTTCTGGGCATAAGCAAACTAAAGTTGTTAGTTGATTTTTTTTATTTCATGTGCATTTTATTGCCAGATCCCAGAATTCTCTCTTACTGGGCCAGTACTGCTTCAGTAATGAGAGTCTTATACTTGGTTTCCTGTTCCTGTCTGAGACACTGTGTAGATCTAAAACCTGTTTCTTAGCCTCCTCTGCCAATAGACACATTGTTCCTTGTGCAGTTGTTGCCCCTAAGAAGCCCTTTTTTGGATTGTTTTCCATATCTATTATTATGATTCCAGCTGAGATTTAAATTAATTTGACAACCAAGCACCATCTTTATATGAGGGATTGTTTTAAAGCAGTCCATCTGAGAAAGAAGGTAAAGTCAAGATCTTGAATTTTGGATGTCCCATGGTAGAACCTCAGTATGGTGCCGTAGGCAGTGGGCTCAGATACCCTCTGTGTCACTGACCTTTGGGAGTCCAGCAGCAAACATCTATTAAATGCTTACAAGGAACTCAGCACTGTGCTAAACCCTGGGGATCTAAATCTTTGTGATCTTGTTCAAGTAACTTAATCTCTCTGGACCTTAGTTTCTTGTTGATAAAAATGTGAAGTTGGTCTGATGATCTAAATTAAGGTGCCTTCTAAAGTCCACTTGAGATTTGAGATGTATTACTGTTGAGGGGATGACAGAGAGTCTACTGTTTTGATAGCTTACTTAGAGTTGGGAACTTGAACCTCATCTTTACAAGGTCAGAAACTATTTCCTTTCTTTATTCAGGGTGATAAAGATTCATGTAGATAAATATCTAAATTCCTAGGAAACCTATGTATACAACATCTCATTTTATAATTTACAGTGGACAGTATATCCAGATGTAGTACCAACTGCTAATTATCTGTGTAAGATAGACTATTCTGATAAGTTAACTCAGGAGACCAAATTAAAAAGCTAGAAGGTTGCTTAGTGAGTATAGAATAATAACTTGATGAATTACCCTTCCTTTCCCCAGGGATATTTCTGCCCCCAAAAAATGGTATTTTGTATCTACAATTAAAGTACATTCAGTAGTAAAATTGTCGATTGGTGTTTCCTTGATGAAAGCATCCTTTCAGCAGCTCACTCATAAAGGATGTTCTCATTTTGTTTATTTTTTCAACTTGCTCATTGTATTAATTTTGTATTGAGGCATTTTAGCTTCAGCTTTGAAGAGTGACATATTATGATCTTATCACCAGATGCAAGACTTTGCTTTCTTTGAAATTGCTGAATTTTAGCACTCTGTATTCTTTGTAAGAAAAATTATTTTGTTTTTATTTTCAACTCATAGTATTACCTGTAAAGTCTGATCAGATTATCAGGATAATAGTACAAAGTGTCCAAAAGTTGACTCTTAAAGACAAAGATGATGTTTGTATAAGGAAGAGGTAGCTATTTAGTTCTCATTTTCTTAGTCATGTAGAATAACATGCCTGGTTAAATGCTGAGTGACTAGGAAAATTGCTGGGACTTTTGAAGACTTGAATCTGCTTGCTTCTTGCTCTTCTCATAGAGAAACTGTTGTATTAGGATAGTCAAATAACTTGTCCTCTTTTGAATTTGGGGAAAGCAAATAGAAAGGATGAGGCTGTTGGAGATTAGTTCTTTGCCTTCTATCATCATACTTGTATGTCTAACTTGTCTTTGCATGATTTCTCTTCTTTTTACTTTATCCAGTCACACAGCTAATATGAGGAGCCAGGGTGATGCAGTAGAAAGAGACTTGACCCTGGGGTTAGAAGTTATTATCTTTCTGGTATCTGGGACTTGCCAGCCCTAATAAATATTATTCATTTTTTGAAAGTTCTTGTGAGGGCAGATAATAGTATCAGAAAGGAACTACAAGCTATCTGTATGAGTGATGATATCCCAGGCAAGAAACTGTAGGTCTTTGGAAAATGGGTGGTTTAGGGCTTTCATAAAAGAAAGGTAAGGGATGGCTAGGTGGTGCAGTGGGTAGAGCACTGGCCCTGGATTCAGGAGTGCCTGAGTTCAAATCCGGCCTCAGACACTTAATAATAACCTAGCTGTGTGGCCTTGGGCAAGCCACTTAACCCCATTTGCCTTGCAAAAACCTAAAAAAAGTTATATATATGTATATATATGTGTATGTGTATGCATACACATACTCATACACATAAAAGAAAAGTAAATAGAATAAATAAGCTGCTGGTTAAAATGATCCTGTGAGAAATCAGGTTTTGAAATTCTGGACCAGGTATAGAAACACTGGATTCATGGCTAGGGATAGACTCTATCTAATAAGTACCTTGGAAAATATTTTTGCCTGGTGGCTCATATATCTGATCTAGAGAACTTTAAGTTGAAAGTGGATAAGGAAGAAGAAAATTGTCTATTTAATCTGTCAGAATACAACAGAGAATAAAAGCTATGCAGCATGTCAAGAAAAATGTCAGTGGAAATATACAGAACTTCTCCAGAGACAATATCAAGGAAGAGGCATAGTAATAATACTTCTGGCCTCAGCAGTATCTACATGATTTCTCAGATGATATGTAATAAACTGAATTAGCGATCTGAATACAAAGAGATGAATTTGATTTCGTATATATCACTGAGACTTACTGTTTTGTGATTTATAAGTATAATTTGGTTCTGGTGGGGTACCTCATTTGAAAGAAATAGATTAGATAAAAGAAATGATGGAATAGCATTGCATAGAGGGAAGATTCAATCCCATGAAGAAATCCTTGAAATGGACAGTAGGACACGTAATATGGATAGTGACAGCAGAATTGGTGACAGGTTGTCCAGAAGGAAGAAATAGATGTTGAGCTCTAGAAGTTGATAGTAAAACAGTAAAGGGATGTGATAGAGTAGTAATAGGGGATGTCAGATTTTTTTTTCTGTCTGCTGAAAATAGAAAAGAGGATAATTTTTTGCCTTGTCTCTAGGAACCTTTATATATCCACTAAGTCAATAATGGCCTTCCCTCTCAAAATTCACATAGCTATTTGTTTTGTTATTCTTTTATACATATAGATACTTGATTTGTTGCTTTATTCCCTACTAATCTATAAGGTCTTTGAGAAATGTGACAGCATCTTGTCTAAATTTTATATTTCCTTAAACCTACCACAGGTTCTAAGAAAGATACAGAATAGATGCTTAATAACTGCATAATATTGTGCTTTCTGAAGACTGAAATCGTCACTATCAACAATGTGTTGGTGATAATTTCATTCTTCAAAAATATTGAAAATGATTGAGGAAAATTTCTTTTGCAAACAATTTTCACCAATAAGCAATAACTGGTTGACCAACTGGAAATGACAGAAGTCTTAGGAGTGAGTCACCATACCATTTTAAAGTTTATGAAAGCAAAGGAAGAGAAAGCTCAGCATGGTCTGGTGTATGCTCTAAACATTGACTTGTTGAGTTGAAGATGGATACTCAGAGTGACAATTAATTGTCAACTTGGGAGGTGTGCTATGAAATGATACTAAACTTTGTTGACCTGTACTAGTCAACATTTTAAATATTATTAACTTGTTTTAGACAATAGAAGTAGGAGCAGTGGTTAAAATTTAAAGATGTAAATTTTACGTGCCTAATTATCTCATGATTTCTCAAGTTGTCCAAAAACGTGGCATTTGCTGCCCTGGGTGGTACAGTGTTCATTATCTGTGTAGTAGACCTTGAAGCTCTGACTGAATAAACACTTGTTGGGATATTTAGAGGTGATATGATAAGGTACAAGTGGGCTCAGATGATCTCTAAAGCCCTTTTTAGTCTTCAATTTTATGATTCTAATTTGAAACATACTGGGGTCAGTGCAGCAAGTTTGCTGTCTTGGTTAGCTGGACCTGTCAGGGGAAGTGCAGATTTGACAGGAATCTGGGCCAACACTGATGGACTATTTTTGCTGGCTATGAAGTCTGCCAGCTGTAGGCAGCTCATACCAAATTGCTGACTGGACTCTTCGAGCCAAAGATGGAAACCTGTGACTGCTGACTTGGTTTTCTTCCTAAAAACATCTGTGGACTGGCCAGCTGACAAGTGTTGGGAACTACTTTCCCCTGATATGTGTGGCCAATTAAGAAGGGATAGTGAACTGGACTGCATAATTTCTTTCTAAGAAAGGATCTAATTGACCATTCTAGTTGTTTTTATTATGCTAGTTATCACTGTTGTAATTTGTAATTAGTTAGAGTTGGAGTTGATCAATATGGCAAGCAGCATTGGTGCTTGAGAAAGGCGAGTGTGCATTGGCAGGTGTCTTTATGTATTTAATTAGTTGATTTTCTTTTGGAAGATACACTGTAGTAAGAAAAATGTTTTACTCTTTTAATTTTTGTGATGAACATGGGCTCCTGTAGAGGTCTGGTTATTTACTGTCTTTTTGTTTTTCTAACATCTGCATTTCAATCATTTCTCTAGAATACTTTTTGGAAAGTCATTTCTCTCAGTTGTTAGGAGTCATAGAATGGAAGAATTTTGAAGTTGGTAGGAACCTGGAAAATCATTTAGTTCAGTCCCCCATTTATAAGCCAGCAAACTAAGGCCCTGGGAGAGAATAACTCCATAGTCAAATAGCTAGTTTGGTGTCAAAAGTGCAGGAAAATTCAAGATTCTCAAATTCTTGTAAACTACAGTTCTTTATATCATACCAAACTGTCTCTAGTTGAGCATGGGTTGTTTGACAAGGAATTGGATCCCTAACTTTATTCAAGAGCCAGGTAAATACTGTTTTTTTTTCCTCCATGGCCTATTTTGATTCCTCTCTTTTTAGTACTCTCCTTCTTTGAAATTAATTGGCATCAATTTTGTACAGAGTTGGTTTGCATTGTCTCTTGCCCCTACCCTCCAGCCTTAATAGAATGTAAACACTGTGTGGACAGGTACTTTTTCATTTTTGTCTTTGTAGTTCTACCACTTATCAAAGTGTAGCCCATAGCAGGTTTTCAATAAATGCATTGGGTCTGTTTTAATATTTCAGTTTTGCTGATTGTCTCGACACTTAGCTTTTATGTGTTTGGTTTAAAGTTAAGCTAGTTTTGTATTTTTACAGTTAATTTTTTATAGCCTACAATTGTGTTATATGGGTTATGAGTATGTTTTAACTTGGTTGGATGTCACAAGATTCCTCATGTTAAATAAGATGCTACTTCAGAACACAAAGCAGAAAACAATTAGACATGAAAGCATTGTGACCAATTGTCATTCTTTCCTGTATAGCATGCTTGATACTCAAGGAAAGAGTGATCTTCCCTCTCTCCCTTCCCCCATCCCCCCTTTTCTGTGATATAGATTTGAATTTTTGGAATGTTTGATTTCATAAATGAGATGTGGATTTGGTCAGCAATTTGTGGGCAGATTGGTATCACTGAAAGAATGTTCTTCTTTTCTCATGTCCCCAATCACAGCTGAATTCACCTGTGACAAAAACCACACAACTGGAAAGCAAATTGCATTCTTGCCCTAAGTTAGCTCCAGGCAGGTTGGTTTTCTCAGACCATCAAGTTTGTCTGGGGATGTTGCTGCATGATCTTAGCTTCCATTTTTTTTTTTTTTTTGCAGCCCACATGATGATTGTTTTGCAAAGTTCTGGAGAACATAAAAGATATTTTTTGGAGGAGACAATGCTTTTCCTGAATATCTCAAGAGCACATATTGTTAGACTTTGCTTGAGTAAACTTTTTAGATGAAATCCATCCTTGAAATACTGTTTTAAATGAAATTTTATATATTTTCAGTCATTGAATATTCACCTTTTCTCTTCTTTCCCTTGTACCCTTTTGAGAAATAAAGAAAAACAAAAAATTTATGTTGGAAACATTTAGCCAAGCAAAATAGATTTTCACATTAGCAACAGTGAAGAAAACTATGACTTGTTCTGTTCTCCTTCATCTCTTTGTAAAGAAAAGAGTAATTTGTTTCATCATTAGTCCTCTGGAATTGTGATTGATCATTGCATTGATTCTTAAGTCTTTTAAAGTTTTATTTATAATATTATTATATAAGTTATTGTTCTAGGTCTATTTACTTTATCCTGTATCATTTCATATAAATCTTCCTAGATTCCTTTGAAATCATCTTCATCATATCTTATAGCAAAATGGTATTTTATCACATTATGCATAATTTATTCAACCATTTCTCAGTATATGGAGACACCCTCAGTTTGCAATTGTTTGCCACCACAAATTTTTGTTAGAAATAGTTTTGCTCTTTATTAGAATTTATTTTACTTGCAACTCATCTATCCTTTAATATACCCTGCCCTCCTCTCTCCTTTCTTTTCTTTCCTGTTTGTTGAATAAACTACATTTCTGTATCCCATTGTGTATATGTTTGCATATATGTCTATGTGTTCTTTCTTCCTTTGTTCTTTCAGTTGAGATGAGAGTTCGATTCACTTGTTAGGTGTTAAATCCCTAGTCTATCCCTCCTTATTGTATTGATATCTACTAATGTTCCCTAATTATGTCAGTTAATTTTTCTTCCCTTTTCTCATTCTTTTCATAATAAATAACAGAACTATTCCAGACATTTTGCTTAATTTGACTTTTTCCTTTAACCCTTAATGATGAACTAATGAAAGATGTATCATCGTCTCTTTGTTTGATATAAACAGATTATCTTTGTTAGTCTCTTATGATTATTCACCTATATTTATTTTTTATTTTGTCTTGACTTCTCTGTTTGTGTATCAAAGATACTATAGCTCTGGTATTTTAATCAGAAAGGCTTAAAATTAAGTTCTCTGTTGCATTGAGGATCCATCATTACCAACCCTCACCTTCACTCTGAGTTTTGCTTGTCTATCAGCCCATGGTCTTTGCCTTCTACCACATTTTATTTTAAGCTTTGCCTTCATTTACATTGGTGACTTCTACATCTTATGTGATGCTAATTGTGGTTCCTTGGCACTTGAATTTTTCTCTCTGCATACTTCTAGTATTATTTCTTTGACTTGGAAGCTCTGAATTTTGACTATAATATTGCTGGACATTTTCATTTTGGAATTTTTTTTTTCATGAAATGTTATTGTTGTTGTTCAGCTGTTTTCATATCTAATTCTTTCTGTCCCCATTTGTTTTTTTTTTTTGGGGGGGGGTGGAGATACTGCAGTGATTTGCCATTCCCTTCTCCTGGTCATTTTACAGAAGACGAAACTGAGACAGACAGAATATAGTAACTTGCCCAGGGTCATATAGCTACCAAGTGTCTGAAGTCATATTCGAACTCAGGAAGTTGTTTTTCTGATGCCAGACTTGCCACTCTTCCATTGTGCCCCCTGGCTGCCAATCAGCAGATGACCAGGAGATTATTTTTATTTCCACTTTCCCTTTTGGTTCTGAGAGATCTCAGTAGTATTCTTATGTAGGATTTTTTTTGGTCATGGCATTCAGTTAGTCTAATGATTCTTAGATGTTTTTTCTTTGATCCACATTCCACATGAGTTGTTTTTCTATGAAATGTTTTAGGTTTTCTTTAATTTTTTTCAGTCTTTTTACTTTGATTTAATATTTTTATTTTCTCATGGAATCATTGACTTCTTTTTGATTCATTCTAAATTTCAAGGCATGTGTTTCTTTGCTACCTTTTATCACATTTATCACCCATGCATTTCTTTCTTTTGGAGCTCTCATTTCTTTCTAGTTCTCTCTTTAATTGACAAAAAACTTTTTTTTAGATTTTTTTTTCAAGGCAAATGGGGTTAAGCACAAAAAACATTTTAAAACTCTACTCTTCTTAAACTCTTGTTTCACCTCTTCCATGAATTCTGTAGTTGGATTTATCTCCATGCTGTGTTTTTGTTTGTAAATGTTTTGGAGTCATTCCATCAATTCTGTTTTTCTGGGTTTGTTTCGTGAGCTTCCTTGTCACCATAATAGTTTTTAATAGTGGTATTCTTTTTTGGTTTCTTCATTCTTCCAACCTTCTGCCTTGATTTTTAGAACTAATTCAGAGTAAAGTTTGATTGCTGCCCCTCACTCTAAATTCCAATCTTGAGTTTGGGTTTGAGCAACAGTAGACTGTAGCTCATCTCTAATGTTATCAGCCCTTTGTAAAGTTCTGCTCGTTCAAAGTGACAGACTGTAGATTTCCTTTTGTTCTGGGATTCCTTCCCTGGTCATTCCTTTGCGGACTTCAAACAGAACTAGAAGCTGGAACTGAGACCCTGATCTGCTCCTGAGATCTGAATCCCACAGTGGCTGGTTGCTTCTTAATCTATTTTTATTTCCTTCTTCCAGTATACTGATTATGTCTTGCCTTGAAACATAGTTCTCTCCAGATTTGTGATCTGGAACTGTTTAGTGGGCAGAAAAAGAAGAGAATAAGCATTTATATAGTGCTTACAATCCTGCAAAGTTAGGGTTGTCATTATTCCCATCTTACAGTTATGAAACTTAGGTAGAAAAGTTAAATGACTTACTCAGGGCCACACAACCAGGAAGTATATGAATTGCTTTCATTTTGTAACTGTTTTTGTCAAAGATCCTGATCTTTATCTCCTTATAGCCTCTCTCTTGCATTGGAATGCTTCGTGGGGCTCACTCTTGTCCAGATCCTGTATCCTGTGTCCACAGATTTCTCTGTCTGGCTCAAATAATTCACTGTGACTTTGATTTAGATTTCCCATCAGCATTTGGTCTGGTACATTTTCTAATCTGTTTGGATGAATTTGGCCTAGGGGACAAAGAGGTGACAGTGCTGCTCCCTGTTTCTTTGCCATCTTGACTCTTCTTCCCATCCTTAGCTCAAATTTAGGGCGACTTATTATTGCTACGTGTTGGAGTCTTTGGCCACTTCAGAACCTTCCCAAACAAGGTTCAAGTCTGTGTGTTCACCTCCCTCAAAAAACTCCTCAACAAACAACAGAAAACCAACAAAACAAACTAGATGTGATTTTTGGTCCTGATGCCAATTCTCTTTTCCTGAAGAAGTTAACTAAACTGCTGTGCTTTCTTTCTCATCTGTGAAATAGGTTTATTAATACCTGCCTTTCTACTACACAGGGTGGTTATAAGACTTGAAATTTTGCTCTATACAAATGTGAGAGTTTGCTGTTACTATTATTCTTACTGTTGACTCAAAGACATCATTCTGCAAGCCTTTTTCTCAAATGAAACTCATTTCTCTTTGTGGCATTATATATTCTGAATGCTATTATTTGAACTCTTGTAAATACTTCCCTTTCATTTAATTTCTTTTTCTTCCTTTACCTGTTATTTTCCTTGTATCTCTTGTCCCTTCCCTTATGTGCTAGTTAGTCATTGAAATCACCCAGCTTTCTTAAATTATAAAGTTTCTAACAGTTTGCCTTTCTAAATGACTCCTTCAGTATTGTCACTGAGATGATTATACCCAAGCCCCTGTTCTCTTTCCACCCATGCATCTGATTTCTTCCCTTTCACAGGCTAGGAAGACTGAAAGAATCTCTGTTTGTGTGTATGTGTGTGTGTGTGTGTGTCTATGTGTACAATCATAGTGCCTATTGAAGCCTGGCAGCAGTAGGGGTTAAAGTGTAGCCTATGCTCTAACCATTCAGTCAGTGTTAAGAAGTGCTGTTAAGCTATCCTGTTTAGTGGACGAATACTTCTGATGAATACTGTGTGTGCTGAGTCTTTTTGAAATGAAGATATTGAAGAAATGATTTTTTCACTGCATCAAGACATGTGCCCTCTTTGGTCCTCCTACTCTTGTTTTATAATAAATTTATCACATTATTCTAAGACTAGCAAGCTGAAGCAATTCTAAACAATCACCAGCATAAACTGAAAAAGGAGATTGAATAGGATGGAAGGTAAAGGCCAACTAAGAGACATAGCCAGAATTAATGAGCGATCAACAATTTTTTTTTCCTTTTAAATGTTAAGTTGGCTTAATGATAAATTTGTTGTTCTTGTTTCTAGGCACTTTAGTTCTGGTTTTAAGAGATTTAGTTTTAAGATTTTACTAAATATAATGTCTAGGCTATTTTTTGGTTGGGGAGTTTAAGTAGTCCAATGATTCTTAATTTTTTCCTCTTCAATCTATTTTGCAGTTCATTTTTTTGTTATGAAATACCTTATCTTTTCCCCTATTTTTCAATGTTTTTGTTTTTTTAGTACAATTTCTTGTTGTTTTTGGATTTTGTAATAAGATTTTGTAATTCTTTTGTCTCTTATTTTCCAATCTTTTTCTCCAGTGGTCTCATTTAATTTATAAAAACATTTTAAATTCTTTTTTTTAGTATGATTTTGGTTTGTTTTATATTATTACAATAATTTTGTTATAAGCATAAACATAGGGGGTGCCTAGGTGGCACAATGGATAGAGCCCTGCGCCTGGAGTCAGGAGTACCAGAGCTCAAATCCGAACTCAGACACTTAATAATTACCTAGCTGTGTGGCCTTGGGCAAGCCACTTAACCCCCTTGTCTTGCAAAAAACTAAAAACAAACAAACAAACAAAAGAGTAAACATACCCCCCTCCCCAAGAAGATGAGAAACCTTAAGAATAGTGAGAGAGAGAAAAAAATGTGCTTCAGTCTGTGTTCAGATTCCAATGCCTCTGTGTTGCTTTCTTTATCATAACTCCACCAGAGAAGGTGCTTCAATATTTTTCCCACAATTGCTATTACTAGCTGTATTTCCCTCCACTCTATTCCTCCCCAGTCTCATTTATTCTATTCTCTCTCCTTTTACCCTGTCCCTGTCCAAAAGTGTGTTGTACCTGAGTGCCCTCTCCCACAATCTTCCCTCTCTTCTAAATCACCTATTCCTCCCCCTTCCCTCCCCCCATTGCCCCTTATCCCATCCCTTTTTTCTTATTTTTTTTTCTAGGGTAAGACAGATTACTATACCCTATTAAGTGGCCATGCTATTTCCTCTCTGAGCCATTTCTGATGAGAATGAAGGCTCACTCATTCCTCCTTGCTTTTTTCCCCTTTCCACTCCATTGAAAAAGCTTTTTCTTGTCTCTTATGTGAAATTTGTTAGCTCCTTCTTCCTCTCTTTTCCCTTCTTCCCAGTACTTCCCTTTATCACTCATTGAGTCTATCTTTTTACTATATTATACCATTATATTCCACTCCTTCCTGTGCTCTGTCTATATATGCATACACACACACACACACACACACACACACACACACACACACTCCTTACTGCTCTTATAAGTGAGAAAGTTCATATGTTCATATGAGTTATCAGTATCTTCTTCCCACGCAGGAATACAAACAGTTCAATTTCATTAAGTTCCTCATAGTTAGTCCTTCTCTTCCACCCTGTCTGTGGTTCACCAGATCAAACTTTCTGTTCAGCACTGGTTGTTTTAATTGTTTCATTGAAAGTCCATCTTTTCCCCTGAAAGAGGAGGTTCAGTTTTTCTGGGTAGTTGATTCTCAGTTGTAAACTAAGATCTTTTGCCTTCTGGAATATCATATTCCAATCCCTACAAGCCCTTAATGTAGATGCTGTCAGATCCTGTGTAATCCTGAATATGGAGCCTCAGTAGTTGAATTGTGTGTTTCTGGCAGCTTTTAGAATTTTCTCTTTGACTTGGGAGTTTTGGAATTTGGCTATAATATTCCTGGAAGTTTTTCTTTTGGGATCTCTTTCATGAGGTGACTGGTGAATTTTCTCAATTTCTATTTTACCCCTTTCTTCTAGGATTTCAGGGCAATTTTGCTGTATTATTTCTTGAAAAATGAAGTCTATGCCCTGGTCATGATTTTCAGGTAGCCCAATAATTTTTAATTTATTTCTTCTGGAGCTGTTTTTGAGGTTGGTTGTTTTCCCAATGAGATATTTAATGTTTTCTTCTAATTTTTGGCATTTTTGGAAGAGTTTTATTTCTTCCTGATTTTTTTTTTAGGGATTTTTTTTTTGCAAGGCAAATGGGGTTAAGTGCTTGCCCAAGGCCACACAGCTTCTTCCTGATTTCTTGCAAAAGTCATCAACTTCCCTTAGTTCCATTCTGCATTTGAAGGAGTTATTTTCTTCAGAGAGCTTTTTTATCTCCTTTTCCAAGTGGTCAATTCTGCTTTTTAAGGCATTCTTCTCCTCATTTGCCTTTTGCTTTGCTTTTTTTCCATTAGGCCTAAACTGGTTTTTAACATATTATTTTCTTCAGTATTTTTTTTTTTTTTTTTGTATTTCTTTCACCTAGCTGCTGATTTGGTTTTCATGATTTTTCTGCATCACTCTCATTTTTCCTCCCAATTTTTCCTCCACCTCCCTTAATTGCTTTTCAAAGTCTTTTTTGAGCTCATCCATAGTCTAAGCCCATTTTCTATTTCTCTTGGAGGTTTGGGATACAGAAGCTTCAGTTTTGTCATCATCTGAGTATGTGTTCTGATCTTCCATGGGACTAAAGTAATTTTTTTTTTTTTTTTTTTTTTTTTTAGTTTTTGCAAGGCAATGGGATAAGTGGCTTGCCCAGAGCCACACAGCTAGGTAATTATTAAGTGTCTGAGGCTGGATTTGAACTCAGGTCCTCCTGACTCCAGGGCCAGTGCTCTATCCACTGCGCCACCTAGCCGCCCCTTAAAGTAATTTTTTATGGTCAGATTCTTCTCTTTCTGTTAGTTACTCATTTCCTCAACCCAAGACTAATTTACAGCACTTTGGGGCTTTTTTTGGGGGGGGACTCCATATTGGACTTTTATTCCTCTAAGATCTTATACTCTCTTGCCTGTGCTTTGATGTGTAGATGACTACAGCACTCCCCTCTGCACTGGAGCTGTGAGGAAGGCCCTTGCTATCTTAGTATGGAAGGCCAAACTGCAACCTGGATCTGAATGTGTGCAAACAGCAGAGTCCTGTCCTGCCCCTGGGAGAACAGAGATTTCTGTAGTGTCCTCCGACTCCATTACCATCTGTAGGCTGTGCTCTGGAGGTGCAGACTGGTTTCTCCTGATTCTCCCTGCAGATACTACAGCCAGTGCTCCTCACTCCACACTCATTCTGGCGTAGCAGAATTCTCTCCCCACCTCTTAAAGCTGTTCCCAGTGATCCCTGGGCTGGACTGGGCTGAAGCTGGGGGGCCTTTTTTCCAACTCTCAGTCCTAGTGAAACACAGTTTTCTCGTGGAACTTCTAAGTTATCTTGGACTGGGAAAATGTATCACTTAAGTCTTTCTGTGGATTCTGCCCCTAAATTTTGGCTAGTCATAATTTGCCAACTTTTGGAGTTTTTTGGGGGAAGGAGTTCCTGGGAAATGCTGCCTTCACACTGCCATCTTGGGTTTGCCCCCAACATTTTAAACTCTTAAATTTTTTTTTAACTTCATTTCTTTTAGGCAGTCTAGTTGAATTTGTCTCCAAGGTGTATTTTTCTTTGAGGTTTTGCTTATAGATGTTTTAGAGGAGCTTTCTTTTTCTGTATTTCTTTCTTTAGTATCCTTGACAACACATAACTTTTTATAGTAGGATTTTTATTGTTAGATCATTCTTCCATTCCACTTTTTGACTCCAAGACTCTGATCCCTTCTAGAGTGAAAAGGGCTGATCCTCTTTCTGTATTCTTTCCTTTTTTTACAGGGGTGGGGCAGTGGATTTGCAATACAGTGTGGTTGTCACTTGCCTGAGGTCACACAACAAGACAATTATTAATTATCTCAGGCTGGATTTAAACTCTGGGTCCTCCTGACTCCTGGGCTGTTGCTCTATCTACTGTGCTACCTAGTATGGTGCTGCGCCCCACCCCCCATTCTTTTTTTTTTGCAAGGCAATGGGGTTAAGTGACTTGCCCAAGGCCACACATCTAGGTAATTATTAAGTGTCTGAGGCCAGATTTGAACTCAGGTCCTCCTGACTCCAGGGCTAGTGCTCTATCCACTGTGCCAACTAGCTGCCCCACCACTTACTGTATTCTTCAAACATTGAATGTTGTATTTGTTAATCCAGATTCTTAGGGGCAGCTCAAGCTAGGGACCTGTAAGCTTTTAGTGAGTCCAAAGTAGTTTGCTCCTGGCAGGACAAATTCTGATTAATAAATTGCCTGTTATAAGATTCTGTGACTTAGAATTCTGCCCTAGAAGCCTTTCCAATAAAATTAGGGTTAATGTAAGAATATTATGATAATACATTACTATTTGATATAGTCTTAGAAATGATAGCAACAATCAAACAACAGAAAAAAGAAGTTTGAAGAGATATCTAGAAGTCTGAGAAAAAACAAATTTATTGCTGTTTATATGGATTACTTAGAGTATCTTATAGAGTCAATTTAAACCGAAACAAAAACTTCAGGAAAGCTGCATTTTTAAAAATAAACTCACAGAAATCAATAACATATCTGGATGTTATCAACAGAATCTAGCAGGAAGAGATAGAGAAATTCCATTTAAAATAACTAGACTATGTAAAATACTGCTATCTGACAAGACATTCTCAGGAAAATATGAGTTGATTATAGAACACTTTTTATACAATTAAGCTATCTAAATAATTGGAGAAATGTTAGTTGCTCATGGGTAGGGTAGAACAATATACCAAAATTAATTTGTTTAGTGAAAACTACAAAAGAATTTATGAACTAGAAAAATAATAATGAAATTAATCTTCAGAAATAAAATATTTTCATTCTTAAGTGAAAAAATATTTTGAAGGACAGGCTTAAGAGCACTTGATCTCAAACTACACTAAAGTGCAGTAATCCTCAGAACAATTTGATACTGGTTAAGAAATGAATGAATTGATCAGAAAATATATATGTATGTATATGTTTATATTTTTTATGTATTTAGATACTTTATGTAGAAGGAAATGAAGTGCAAACTTCCAGGTGGAGCATGCTCCCAGAGCTTTTCCCTAGACAGTGTTAAATGAAGCCTCTACACAGACATTAAAGATATAAATCACACCAAAAAAAAGTTTAAAGCAAGTTTTCAACTGAGGACGTTCTTCAGTGAAGGTCTGTCTTTTCAGGGGAAAAGGGAAAGTAAAGCCCAACTAGATTGGAGAGTGGGAATGTCAGTAGGTGGCTTCTAACCACAGTGGAACCCAGGTCCTGGCCGCTAGCAAGCCATCAGGGAGTGTCCCAACCCCAGACAAAGTCTGAACCCTGAGAACATTGTGGCAAAAGACAAAACTGGGTTGGGAATAAACCTCTGCCAAGCAATGCCTGTGTTGCATAGGCAACATCTTGACCAGCAATAAGCCAGGGATCAGACCCCAGCCCTAATATAAAAAACTTGGGACTATATTCCCTGTACCCCAGGAGCAGAGTTTAATAATCAGAACGAGCAAAAAAACTAAAAGTGGTAACTATAGAAAGCTATTATGCAGATAAGATAAATGCCATTTCAGAAGAACGCAGTGACAAATTACCTTCATCAGAAGTCTCAAGGGAGTCTCTGAATTGGACATGAATCCCAAACCTCATAGAAGAGTATGTAAAAGAATTTAAAAGCCAAAGAAGAGAGGAAGAAGAAAAATGAAAAAAAAAAAAGAAATGGGAGCCTTGCAGGAAAATTATGGAAAACTGACCAAGGAAATCATCTCCTTTAAAAATAAAAAAAAAAACTAGAAAAAGAATGTAATTTTTCAAAAAAATGAAATTGACTGGGGCAACTAGGTGGCTTGAAAGATAGAACAAAAGCCCTGGAGTCAGGAGAACCTCAGTTCAAATCCAACCTCAGACACTTAATAATTACCTGTGTGATCTTGGGCAAGTCACTTAACCCCATTGCCTTATAAAAAAAAAAAAAGCAAAAAGCAAAAATAAATAAATAAATAAATAAACATTATCACCTGGAAAAGGAAGCCCTATTCATTTAAAGCTCAAATTGACCAATTAGAAAGGGAATGCAACTCAACAAAAAGTGAAATTAATCAAAGGAGAAGGAAACACAAGAGGTAACTGAAGAAAATAAAACCCTAAAAATTAGAATTGGATTAATAGAAACAAATGAAACTATGAGACACCAAGATCCCATGATAGAAAAATCAAAACTTTGAAAAAGTTGAAGAAAACATAAAGTTACTTTAAGAAAAACAAATGAACTGTAAATTGATCCAGGAGAGATAATTTATGAATTATTGATCTACCAGAAAGCCTCCATCAAAAAAAAAACCCCAGAAAATATCTTTTCGAAAATTATCATGGGGGGCGGCTAGGTGGCGTAGTGGATAAAGCACCGGCCTTGGAGTCAGGAGTACCTGGGTTCAAATCTGGTCTCAGACACTTAATAATTACCTAGCTGTGTGGTCTTGGGCAAGCCACTTAACCCCATTTGCCTTGCAAAAAAACATAACAAAAAAGAAAGAAAATTATCATGGAAAACTGTCCTAATATACTAAATCAAGAAGTCAAAATAGTCCCTGAAAGAATACACAGAACACATCTAGAAAGAGTCCCTGGACTCTTTCTCCAAGGATTATCATAGCCAAATTCCAGAATTGTCAATAAAAGAGAAAATACTTCAAGCAGTTGGAAAGAAACAATTTAAATACAAAGGAAGCACAATCAGAATTACACAGGACTCATCAGTTTCAACATTAAAAATTCAGAGGGCCTAGAATACAATAGATATATATATATATTCTTTTTTTAGGGTTTTCTTTTTTTTTTTGCAAGGCAATGGGGTTAAGTGGCTTGCCCAAGGCCATACAATTAGATAATTATTATGTGTTTGAGGCTGGACTTGAACTCAGGTACTCCTGACTCCATGGCTGGTGCTCTAAGCCACTGCACCACCTAGCCGCCCCTAGAATATAATATTTTGCAGGGCAAAAGATCTTGAATTAAAACCAAGAATTTACCAACCTGCAAGGTATACAGAAGGAAATTAGTCCTAGTGTTTGGTAAGCCCAGAGTTCCTAGTTATTTTTCCAAGAAAAACTTCTGGGAAAACGGGATAGCAGCCTGGCAGAAATGAGATATCCACCAACATTTAACCTGTATATCAAGAGAAGTTTTGGGCAGCTAGGTGGCACAGTGGATAGAGCACTGGTCCTGGAGTCAGGAGGACCTGAGTTCAAATGTGACCTCAGACACTTAATAATTGTCTAACTGCGTGACCTTGGGCAAGTCACGTAACCCCATTGTCTTGTTAAAAAAAAGAAAAGTTTCAAATGGCCTCATGACTTAGACATAAAAGGTAACATCATAAATATATTAGAGGAGCAAGAAAGAAATTGCTTGTCAGATTCACATAGATTGGAAATGAAATTAAGGGATAAAGAGAATCAGAAAATAAGATAGATAAGTTTGATGAAATAAAAGTAAAAAACTTGTGCACAGATTAGAAACAATGCAGATAACATTCAAAGTGGGGGAAATCATTGCATTAAGTCTCACTGATAAAATATCTTATTTCTGAGATATATAGAAGTCTCAAAGATGTCTATGAATTGGACTCAAATCCAGACTCTCATAGAAGAACTTAAAAAAGAAATTTGTAAGAATAAAACTATTCTTCAGTTGATAATGGTTCAAGAATATGAACAGGTGATATATTGAAGTATGTACTATCAGTAACTAAAAAAAAATGAAATTAACAAATGAAATCACTAATTAGATAAATGATAATTAAATTGATTCTGTGGTATTGTCTCTTGTAGACTGACAAAGTTGAATGAGAATATTATATTCCAAGTCCTATGAGCTTTTAATGTAGTTGCTGCTAAGTCCTGTGTGATCCTGACTGCAGCTTCACAATATTTGAATTGTGTCCTTCTGGCTGCTTGTAATATTTTCTCTTTGACTTGGGAGTTCTGGAACTTGGCTAGAAACAAATTGGGGTTGTTTTTTTTGGATCTCTCTCTTGGGGAGATTGGTAGATTCTCTCCATTTCTATTTTGCCCTCTGCTTCTAGGATATCAGGGCAATTTTCCTGTAGGAATTCTTTCTTGTAAAATCAGCAGCTTCCTTCAGTTCCATTCTACATCAGAAGGATTTGTTTTCCTCAGAGAGCTTTCTTATCTCTTTTTCCATCTGGCCAATTCTGCTTTTGAAAGCATTCTTCTCTTCAATAACTTTTTGAACTTTTTTATCCATTTGACCTATGCTGATTTTTAACATGTTATTTTCTTCAGCATTTTTTTGGATCTCCTTGAAGAAGCTGCCGAGTTCTTTTTCATGTTATTCCTGCATCTCTCTCATTTCTCTTCCCAATTTTCTTCTGACTCCCTCACTTGATTTTCAAAGTCTTTTTTGAGCTATGTCATAGCCTGAGTCTAATTTCCGTTTTTCTTGGAGTCTTTAGATGCAGGAGCTTGTACTTCCTCATCTTCAGACTGAGTATTTTGATCCTTCTTAGGATCACAGACAAAGTATTTCTCAATGGTGTTCCTCTTTTTCCTCTGCTTACTCATTTCTCCAGCCTGTGCCTAGTTTTGGGGTGCTTCCTGAGCTTTTGAGTATTATTGGGACCCCCCTCCCCGCCAAGGATCTGTATGTGAGGCTCTGTCTTCCCTCCTGGTCTGTGAATGATCACAAGTGCACCCCTCTGCCATGGGGCTGAGGTGCAGGTGGGGGCCCCCTGCTGTTCTATGGGCGGCCTAGACTGCGATAAGGATCTGAATGTGATCAGAGCCCCAGGGACAGAGGACATACCTTGCAAGTCTCTCTCCACTCCCCTACCTAGGCTCAGCTCTCACACCTGGGGACTCCTGCTTACCCACTCTGCCTGCTTCTGGTTCTTGGATCTGGGCTGCCCTGGCCATGTTGCTCGCTGAGTGCCCTGGCTGTCTCCGGGAGACTGAAGTTCCTTCACTCTGGCAGGTCACCCCTCTATCCCCATGGGATGGAGCCTTTCTGCTCTTTTCTATGTTACCTTGGGCTGGAGAATTGCCTCACTGGATCCCTCTGTGGGTTCTATCTCTTGAAAATTCAATTAGAGAGTCCTTCTTTTATAAGTTTATTGGAAATATCAGAGAGAGAGAGAGAGAGAGAGAGAGAGAGAGAGAGAGAGAGAGAGAGAGAGCGAGAGCACTCCTAAGAGATGATCCTCTCCTGTTGCTATCTTTCTTTGGCACCCTCCCCCCCAGTCATGATTTTAGAGGACTTATGCAGCATGTTGTGCTCACATCTTGACAGGAAGGTATTAGAATCAAGGAATATTAGGACATGAATTAGTTTGTCTTGCCCTTGTACATGTCTTACAAAGGTGCTAGGAGGTAGATTTTACTTCAACATAAAGATCTTTTTAATGCTTAGAACTCAATAGCAGGGATATATTTTTTTTCATTAAGTAGTTATTCCCGTGTAACATAGTTATGACTACATTTAGGAGTGTGAATAATTTCACTATATAAGGGTAGAATAGATGATTTCTAAAGTTCCTTAAAATTTTAAACAACCACGTTGTTTTAAATTCAGCCTAACCCATTGTCACTGTTTTCACAGAATTTTTTCCATTTTCTTCCTTTTTTTTTTTTTTTTTTTTAAAAAGCTTTTCCCTTTTGGCGGGGGGAAGGTTTCAGGGCAACGGGGTTATGTGACTTGCCAAAGGACATACAACTAAGTAAGTATTAAGCATCTAATATCAGTTTTGAATTTAGGTCCTTCTGATTTCAGGGCAGGCACCTTATCCACTGCACCATCTAGGTGCCCTATATTTTCACTTTTTTCTTAATAAACTTTTTTTTTTTTTTTTTTTTTTTTTTAGCTTTTTTGCAAGGCAAATGGGGTTAGGTGGCTTGCCCAAGGCCACACAGCTAGGTAATTATTAAGTGTCTGAGACCGGATTTGAACCCAGGTACTCCTGACTCCAAGGCCAGTGCTTTATCCACTACGCCACCTAGCTGCCCCTTAATAAACTTTTTTAAAAAAATTCATCAACAGTTATACCCAGTTTCTTGCAAATAATTTCTTACTTTCTAAATTATTTCTTTTTTGTTTTTAAGTTTTTTTTTGCAAGGCAATGGGATTGAGTGACTTGTCCAAGGTCACACAGCTAGGTAATTAAGTGCCTGAGGCTGTTTTTAAACTCAAGGGCTGCTGCTCTATCCCTCATCACCTAGCTGCCCCCAATTCTTTCTTTTCTTAATAGGGTCTTTTATTTTTGTCTACCTGAATTAGTGACCATATTATCCTTGGATACTCCTGTTATCATTGGTCTCCTATTTTCCTTCTTGACCAAATTCCAATTCGATATGTATTTAGGGCTTGTTATCATCTATGACCTGGATCAGTGTTGTTTTTCCCTAATGACATGTTTTCTAGGAACCAGTCAGTCAACTGTTGTTACTGCTGTTTTGTTTCAGCTTTGTTCTACTCTTTGTGACTCCATTTGGGGTTTTATTGGTAAAAATACTGGAGTATCTTTACAGAGCAGAAAACAGAGGCAAATAGAGTTAAAGGACTTGCTCAGAGTCACACATTTGAGGGCAAATTTGACCTCATGAAGATGAGTCTTTCAGATTTCCTATCCCACTGTATTACCTAGCTTTTATTTATCAGTTATATGAGGTATGATTCCTGAATCTGCTGAGATGAAGTTCAAAAGTTTTAATTAATTCCATAGTACCTTAATTGAGATAGATATGGAAGTAGATATAGATATAACTTTTCCACAGAGAGTTTCATTGTTTATTTAATGTGGAACTTTTGAAACTATAATATGTTATCAAGGCTTTCTACTTTTGATCTGATTGTTGAAATTTCTCCAAGATCTCAATACAGTGGCGTTACACTTACTTTTGGTCATTCTAGTATTTGATTGTTAAAAACTCATCAAAAGGAAGAAACTAAATCTTCATTTCTTAATTCTTCAAAAACTTCTATAGTATTCTCTTTGATATTTCTCATTACTATTGAAAAGCTAAAGGTAGGAATTTTAGGGGTTTTTTTGGTGGATATCCCTTGTTACATGTAAATGACTCAAACTAGAACTCATTCTTGTGTGAAGCAGGCAATTTTTGGAGCATAGCCCTTTGTACAAAGCTGTATCAAGAAAAACAGGTTTGTGTTACTGGAGGAAAAGTGAAATTATCATTTAAATAGCTGAAACTAATCAGTAAAGGACTTTTAATGCAGCTGTCACTGGATCAAATGATCCTGTTTTATTCAAGCTTTTATTTTATGATATTTCTGTAATCATCCTAGTGGTAAAAGTCCTGAGCTTTTGTTAATCAGGAAAAACTGTTTACATTTGAATGTCTAAGAAGCAAAATATATACAGAGACATCTACTGACTTACCTAAAAGTTGTGACTAGGATTGTTACAGTAATAGTTTATGAACAGTTACTATCATTTTATCACTTTTAAATTAAATTTTATTTTTTTCAATCAGCAAAAAATATGTTTACTCTATCGTGACATTCCCTTCCTCCAAACTGAGGCCAAAGGAAATCAAAAATGTTGTTAGAAGTATGTAGTTGGGGGCAGCTTGGTGGCTCAGTGGAGCCTCCTGGAGTCAGGAGGACCTGAGTTCAAATTCAGACTCAGACACTTAAGAGTTGCCTAGCTGTGTGGCCTTAGGCAAGTCACTTAACCCCATTGCCTTAAATAAGTAAACAAAAAAACAAACAAACTATTATATGGTCAAGTGAAACCTCTTTCCACATTGGAATATTCCAAAGAAATATACATACACATACATATACACAGATGCTCACATGTTCATACAAATTCTAAATCTTTTACCTCTCCTAATTTATGAACACTTTCTCCTGTTTTTTGCTACCTCAAAAAGTCATACATCTTTTTTCAGTTAGAGTTTGTTTTGCTTAGTTTGTTTGCTTAGAATTAATCCATCTCTTAATTGACACTCCCTCTAATTTTTCCTTTCTTTTTCTTTTTCCTTTCCCTCTTCTCAATTTCCCCTGTCTGCCAAATGAAATGGTGGTGATGGTTTGTTTTTGTATTTTTGTGTGTGTGTGTGTGTGTGTGTGTGTGTGTGTGTGTGTGTATTCTTCCATCCATTGGCTAGTTTAGATAAGGGTGAGGTTCCAGTGTCAGCCACTCTCTCTATTTCTTCCTTTTCGTTTGCATAGATGTTTACTAGTACACCTTGATTATGTGATAAAATTTTCCTTAACTCTCATCTCCCTTCCCCCTCCCCCCCCTTAATGTATTCCTCTTGCCCTCTCTTTCCTTTCTTCTGTTAAGATTGAGCCATAATAGAGTCAGGTCTTTTCTCTCAGAGTATTCCCTTTATTACTCTTGATGATGATAGACAGGTTCATGAGACAGATTCATCATCTTTCCATATTAGAACTTAAATAATGTTTAGTCACTTATGATTGTTCCTTTGTGTTAATTCTATTATTTAAAAAAAAATTATTTTTAGTTTTTGCAAGGCAATGGGGTGTAAGTGACTTGCCCAAGGCCGCACAGCTAGGTAATTATGAAGTGTCTGAAGTTGGATTTGAACTCAGGTCCTCCTGACTCAGGGCTGATGCCCTATGAACTGTGCCATCTAGCTGCCCTGTGTTTACTCTTTTTTTTTTAAGGTTTTTTGCAAGGCAAATGGGGTTAAGTGGCTTGCCCAAGGCCACACAGCTAGCTAATTATTAAGTGTCTGAGACCAGATTTGAACTCAGGTACTCCTGATTCCAGGGCTGGTGCCTTATCCACTGTGCTACCTAGTGTGCCCCCCCCCCCCCCCCCCCCGTGTTAACTCTTTAAAAAAGTATTCTTTTTTTTTTTGTTTGTTTGTTTTCCAAGGCAATGGGGTTAAGTGCCTTACCCAAGACCACACAGCTAGGCGATTTTTAAGTGTCTGAGGCTGGGTTTGAAAATATTGAAAAAATTTGAAAATAATTTATGCTTAATGTTCTTTTCTGTTTAAATTTTGAATTACAAATTCTTTTTTTTTCTCTCCCACTACTTCCTCTACTCACGGTGAAGGAAAGTAATATGATACCAATTATACAAGAGAAATCATGTAAAATATAGTTTTATATGATCCACATTTTTCAAAAATCAACAAAAAATGTGAGAAAATGATATTTCAGTTTGCACCCAGAGTTCATTACCACTATATTCTTTGGAATTGTCTTAGATCATTGTTTTGTTCAGAGTAGCCAAGTCTTTTGCCAGTTATCATTTCAGTGTTGCTGCTTTAGTGCATAGTGATCTCTTGGTTCTTTTCATTTCACTTTGCGTAAGTTCATGAAGGTCTTGCCATGTTTTTCTGAAAACACTCCCTCTGTTATTTTTTTTACCACCATAAATTCCTTCAGAATGATATTCTAGAACTTCTTCAAGCCATTTTCCAATTGATGGACATCCCCCTTGATTTCCAGTTGTCTTCCGACACAAAAAGAGCTACTATAAATACTTTTTGCATACAGATCTTTTTCCTTTTTTCTTCATCTCTTTGGAAAACAAACATAATGTGATATTCCAGTGCAAAGGATATGCACTGTTTTTTAGCCCTTTGGGCATAGTTCCAAATTGTTTTCTGGAGTGGTTGATCCAGGTCTCAGTTTCACCAACAGTTATCATCTTTTTCAACATTTATCATTCCTGATAGGTGTGAAATGGTACCTCAGAGTTTTTTCATTTTGTATTTCTCTAATCATTATTTTTTCAGAAGACTATTTATGGCTTTGATTTCTTCTTTTGAAAACTGCCTGTTCCTATCCTTTGACCATTTATCATTTGGGGAATGGCTTTTATTTTTGTAAATTTGACTCATTTCAATACTCTACATATTTGAGAAATGAGAGTTTTTGTTAGAGAGACTATAAAAATTTTGATGCTACATTTAGCAAAATAAAATTGATTATCTCTTTTAATTCTGTTTTGCCTGTTTCTTATGGACATATTCTTATTACTTCCCTTGATCATGTTAGAATAAAAACCCATGATAAAAAGCAGCTAGAACTATCTCTACTGTCTATTAAGATAGTAACTTATCCTTTGACAAAATCAGTATCTTTCCCCTGGAGAATCATTTTTGAAAATTTGCTACCCACTGACACTTGCTGTGGCTATTATTTTTCTGCAGAAATCTACATGTAGCTTCTACTCCTTCCCTCTCCTGGACATCCTGGTATAGGAGGAGCTTAAATCACAGCATACCATTTTTGAAAAGTTGACTAGTAATCTTGCGGAAGTCACATCCAAGTTTGATGAGGGCTTTGCTTCTCTTACCCTGACATATGAGCTCAAAACCTGAAGAAATAGCAGGTGAACCAGTCTGCTCAGGTTACAGATTTTATTTCTTCCAGAGGTCCATGAGGCACTAATGGTTGTAGCTAGTGGCTTTACAAAAACATTCAGGATCGGAAAATAGCCACTTTAGCTTGAATAAAACCCTGACACTCGGAATTTCTTACTCTGAGGGACTATGGGTATAAGGCACCTGAGAATGGTCAGTGTTGTTTGGATCAATGACCAGGAGCTGGTTAGATGGCATGCTGGTTGGATACATGCATTGGTTGATAATTTTTATGCTTTATATTTTATGTTAATTGATTATGTGAGAGGACTGAAAATATTTGAGATCAAATTTTTTTGATGTAAACAACTATTTAATCACTTATTTACATCCATAAACTCTGGACCCCCTTTTAATTATTTTTTAAAATATTTAAAATATTCTTAAAATTCTACTTATACTGAAACTAGGTTGATGGTATTAAAGATAATAAGTCTTAGGCCATAATTTCAAAAGATGAATTTATTAGTCTTTTGTTTTAATATGACTCATGGATCCCATTTTAGTATCTTCTATTTCTCAGAGTACCTGTCCTAAAGTTTAGAACAATGACCAAAAAAGCGAAAAAAGTTCAGCAAAACCAACATCATCTGGTATATTTTGCATTGTTCTACACCCATAGTTCTCTCTGCTTCTCCATTTCTGGAAATAAGTCTTTTGTATTTTTTTGTGACCAAGATTATTTGTAATAATTTTATAAAATTTGTTTTCAATTGTTATATCATTTTTCACTGTTAACAGTCAATAAATATATTGTTTTCTTTTTTACAACTTCCTTCACTTTGTGAAATTCACTTATGGAATTTCATACCTATCTGTATTAATCTTATTCATTTTTTCTTATAAAATACCAATAACAAGATTTTAATTACACAATTTGTTTAGCCATTCTTTGATCATTAGGGTGATCATTAGATAAGAATCTAGCTGGAGTGCATTGTGTGGATCTGTGTGTTCCTAGATTATCTGACCTGATCAGTCAAGAGGTCAGGGGGAAGGGAATGGGCAGGGTTGGAGTCCTCTGTGGAAGATGGTGGAGGCAATGGGTGTCTGTACTCTGAAGTGCAGTGGCTTGGTAGGAAAATGGCCAGAGGACATTGTGGTGGGACTGGGTTTGCTTAGAAACATTGAACTCTCTATCCTTAGGAGCATAAAATTGGGAAAAGCAGGAAGGTAAACTGGAGTGCATTTTGGTGGGTCAGGAAGAATTCTTTTTCTTTCTTTCCTTTTTTTTCTTTTTTTTTAAAAAAATTCTTTATTTCTTTCTTTTCTCCTATACTATGTACATGGATAGAAATGCCCATTTGCATTCTCTTAAATTTAGAACTGAATTTTGGGGACTCTGTTTCTCCCTATTTCATCCTGGCTAGAAGTACATTAGTCAATCACTGACCAGATCTTACCCCTGATAAGCAAGGCAACTTTGACCTAGGTTGGTTCAGCTCTCCTTAGGCATCCTGGTCACCTTCCATTATTGCAGTCTTCCAATTTGCACTAGACTTAGTGCAAATAGTCAGTTGCCTTAGCCCCAACAAAGTTCAGTATTCCCCAATTTGGGTGATTGAACAGTCCTAGCCTCTGGTAGCAATGATGACAGGCATCATAGAAATTCTCACCAATCTGGCATTTTGTGTTCTGAATGGGGCAGTGAAGAAGAGGAAGAATACTCTTTGAATGAAACTAGGAGTTTTGTGTTTTCCATTTTTTTTTTCAGCTCTGTCCCTATAACATTAGGAGATAGTTTTCTTTTCCTTAGTGTATCCATCTGTAAAATGAACCTGATTAAGGAATAGGACTCCCTATTAAAAGGAAAGTATTTTACTGTTATCAAGTTCCTTTGCTTCTTTTTTTACTCAATAAAAATCTCAGGGCAGCTAGGTGGTGCAGTGGATAAAGCACTGGCCCTGGAGTCAGGAGTACCTGGGTTCAAATCCGGTCTCAGACACTTAATAATTACCTAGCTGTGTGGCCTTGGGCAAGACACTTAACCCCATTTGCCTTGCAAAAACCTAAAAAAAATAAAATAAAAATAAAAATCTCAGAGTATATATCAAAGTTTCTAATCTTTTGGTAAAAAAAAATTTTCTAACTTAAAACACTGTAGGAAGATTTGGAACGCTTTTCAAGTTAAATGGAATTTTAATATGATGATCAGTAGTGCCTACAAATTTTGTATAATAGAGCTACCTTTGTTCTTAACTAAAGAGTTACAGTATTGGTCATAAGAAAACTTTCAGAACAGCTGAGTTACTCTTGATAACCTCATAAAAATAAATATATAGCACTCAAACAATGATGGATATAGAGTTTAAATTTCACTTGACATATTATTGTTTGTGGGCAGTCAATTGCTTGTTTTTGGAGGTATAAAAGCCATGAAGTCAAGTCTTTCTTTTTTTTTTTCTCTCCCCCTACCCTTTTGTTTTATGTACATTCTAGCCTAAGGGAATAGTACCAATTACCAGTTTTGTAACTCCTTATTCTTACTCTTCACATTCAGTTTGTTGCAATATCTTGTAATTTCTTCTTTAACATCATCTTTCACATCTCTCTTCTTTTTACTCTCACAGCTACTAATAGTTCACATCCTTAACTTATATAACAGACTGTTTTTTTAGGTTTTTAATTTTTAAACATTTTGAACTTAAGAAGTACCCTTATCTCCCCCTACCTCCCCATTTTCAGTTCATATGGCTGAATTTAAAGAGTTTTCTCTATGAAAGAGCCAATTATTATAATTTGATTTGAGGCATTTTTAAAAAAGTTATTTGGAGAGAAATATTGGGAGAATTCTGCTGGGTGCTGCCCCTTATTGCCTCTTGGCTTTGCCTCTAAGAGGGAGGTTCTTCAGTGGAGGGCAAGCCCAGGTCAAGACTTGTGGAGTCTTAGAGGTCTTTGCAGATGACCATCCACTTATGTAGTCCTGTTGACTGAGGATCAACCTAATTAACATTTGGATAGTTCCAAATCATAGACTGGCAGCTCTGGCAATGAATTTGTTTTTGGCCATGGCATAGCCTTTTATTACAGAGCAATATTGATTTCATTGATGGAAAAAAATACCCACCTCCCTTCATGAAATTATAAACCCTCATGTTATAGCTGGAAATAGACGATCAAAAAGTTATATAGACCCTGTCCTCGAGGAGCTTACATTTTACTGGGGAGGCTATTAGATCTAGACAAAAAACTTGAAAGGGAAATTTTTCTATATTTAAGATTAGATAACTTAAATATTATTTCTACTATTAAATATGGCTTATCATTATGTTTTATGTAATAGAAGCATCAGTGACTTATTGAGTGAGTTTTGTGCATCCATAGCTACTTTCTGTCTAGTTTAAAGAAATATTATTCATTTCTAGTAGGGAAAAAAAAGCCATAGTTTTGTTCCAGAAAACTTAGTTTTATGATGTGGTTCAGTACCTTCAGTAAAACGAGTCTTTGTGTGAAGGAATGTCATTATCTTTTTTTTTATCAGTAATTCCATCTTTTTTATTGATAGCATTTGTTTTATTAATCTTTTTTTCTGGAGAATGATCATAGAATATATTGCTTATTGGTGTTCATATTTTGGTCTGAGCTTCAAACCTGGAGTACCTCAAAGTGTTTGACCTGCATTAAAATGATCTAGATTAGAATAGCTCCCAATGTACATATAAAAATGAATAAAATTGGGGCGTTCTACTTTGTCATAATTCTTTTATTATTATTATTATTAGCCCTCCCTTGAACTTATTACTGGATTCTTCTGTGTGTCTGTATAGAGAAGGACCTTTCAGAAGGGGGAATGCCCACAAGTTATAATAGGAGTCAAAGAAAACAATTCCTTGGAAAACACTGCATTGTAGATGACGGGACTCTACTGTGTTTCTTTTTATATGCAACTGGTGATAAAGGGCATATTAACTTCTACATTTTCAGGTTTGATGAAAAGATATAGCAAATTCACAAGAGGGCTGAATAGAACAAGTGCATTATTCCTTTTCCAGAAAGTAGAACCATGACAATACTTGGGAGATTGTGTGTGAAATGTACAAAGCTTTATGTTTAGAAAGCTGGAAGAAGAGGTGAAGAAGCTTTAATGAAGTGATAGGTTCTACAGTCACCTGAAATCAATTAGTTTTCATTGGTAATTTTGAAAGTGCTGACCTGAGCTACTGAAATGAAGTATTGGATCTCCTTGACTAAGCTGTTGATTTGGTTTTCATGTTTTTCCTGCATTGCTCTAATTTCTCTTCTCAATTTTTTCTCTACCTCCATTACTTGCTTTTCAAAATCTTTGAACTCTGCCATAGTCTGAGCCCAATTCCTATTATTTTGGAGCTTTGGATACAGAAACTGACTTTATCATCTTGTGAGTGTGTGTGTTTTGATCTTCCAAGGGATCAAAGAAAATATCTATGGTCAGATTCCTTTTATTCTGTTTACTCATTTCCCTAGCCTGTGTCCTGGTTTTGGGGTCTTCCCAAGCTTATGAGTGTTATTGAGACACCCCCACAAGGACCTCAGTTCCTTCAGGGTCTTATGAGAGTCTTTGACTGCTTTCCTAGCCTGTAGTCTGACACCCCTCTGCCCTGGAGCTGTGAGGATGGTCTCTGCTCCTCTATGGCAATAGAGGACCCAGACTGTGACCAGGGTCACAATGGATGAAGCACAAAAGTCCTGTCCCAGGGACAGAGGAGAGACCTCAAGAGTTTCCCCCCAACCTATTTACCTCCTAAGGGCTGAGTGCTCTGGGAGCAGCTGCTGGGTGACTCCCTGCTAGGCGACTCTGCCGGCCTGCTTCCATTTCTCTACAGGGGCTATGCTGAGGGCCACCTCTGGCCTGGGCTCCACACTTGCTCTGGCAGAGTTTTCCCCCATTGATCTTCCAAATTGTGCTTGGTGATCCCTGTGTTAGGAAGTCTGGATACTGTTTCTGCTGCCATGAGCCCGGTGCCCCCAGGGACCCAGGCACCATGTGGGCTGTTCCTGGAAGACTGGAACTCTCTGGCTTTGATATGACAGGACTCTGGCTGCACTGCCTTGCCTTCTGACCTCAATGAATCAGAGCCTTCCCACAAATCTTCAAATTACCTTGGGCTGAAGAATTGTTTCCCTGGGTCTTTCTTTAGGCTCTGCCTCTCTAAAATTTAGAGTCATGATTTTAAGATTTTTGGAATATTTTGGAAATTAGCTTTTGGGAATTTCTGTCCTCACACTGCAAACTTGGCTCTGCCCCTGCAAATGAAACTAGACAGTGAGATTCTTAATAAAGGTAGGAAGTTTGACATTGAGTTCTGGTATTTCATTTCTTGAAGCTCTTGCTAAACATACCAGGGAAAATCGTTGCTCATGTTGGATGGGTAAAAATTATTAATAGAAATGTTTTTTCTGGAATTTATTTTCTCCTGGTAATTATTAAAGGGGTGGGGGAATGCATCACTGTAAGCTGACCCTTATGACCAGAATTTCTCAGTCTTAGAGTACTCAAATACCCTCATGCATTTGTGATCTCAAATATTCAAAAGTTTCCTATAATGATTCAGATTTTTACTCATTATTGCCTATTCATACTGTGCTCTTATCTTTGGAGATCTGCCCACCATCTTCAAGGCCTTCCTCACTTTCTCTTGAACATCAAGAGTACTAGACATTCAACTATCAGCCCTTTCTTATGACTATTCTATTCTTAGAGTGCTTCCCCCAAGATTCCTCTTATCTTAGGTCTTTTATCCTGTACTATTTGTCTTAGTGATCTGTGTCCATAAATTCAATTATCATCTCCATGCATATGACTCTTTGTTCTTTCTCCTGACTCATGGTTTCATAATCACTAGCTCCTTATTTGACATCTTGAGTGTAATGCCATATAGATGTCTTAAAGTCAATAGATCTAAAACTGAACTCCTCTTTTCTTGCCGCTTTATTCTCAGTCAGCCAGGGTCAGAACTAGATATTATCTTCAGCTCCTCACTCTCTTTCATCCCCCATTTCCTTTCTGTTGTGGATTTTACTTTTATAATATCTCTTGCATATTTTCCTTTTTCTCCTCCACACAGTCATTGGTATGTGTACAGGCTTTCCATCACTTCATTCCTGGTCTATTGTAATGTTCTTGGCAGTGTCTCTACTTCAGCCCTTGTTCCATTCAACTATCAAGTTAGTCTTTCTTGAATTCAGATCTGACCATGATATTCTCTTACTCAGGAAACTACAATGGCTCCCTATTACCACCTGGATCAAAAGTAAAATTTTGTTCTTTACCTCTAACCTTTCCAGTCTTCTTACACCTTAAAACTTGAACTCTGCTTTGAGACAGAGCCCATTACTTGGACTTTTTTTTTTTTTTTTTTTTTTTTTAGGTTTTTGCAAGGCGAATGGGGTTAAGTGGCTTGGCCAAGGCCACACAGCTAGGTAATTATTAAGTGTCTGAGACCGGATTTGAACCCAGGTACTCCTGACTCCAAGGCCGGTGCTTTATCCACTATGCCACCTAGCTACTCCCACTTGGATTTTTTTTTGTTATTTCTTGCCCCTAAGTCTCCTCTCCCAAATCTGAGCATTTTCATTGGCTGACTTTATTCTAAAGCCTGTATCTCTCTCCTACCTTATCTCTACCTCCTGCCTTTTTTGACTTTCTTTAATTTCCACCTATGGGAAATCTTTCCTGAAGCTTTTGAATTTTAATGCCTTCTCTTTGTAGCTGTCCTATTGGTCGTGTCTCTGTCTTCTGTGTATATTTATCATTTCCATGTGAGCTCCTTGAAGCCAGGTCTAGGTTTTTATTTTTGAACTTTATCTTTTTGTTACCTAAAACAACCCCTGGCTCATAATAAGTGCTTGACAGCTGTTGAAAGCTCCTAGTCTTTTCTTGCCTCTTTTTTTTAAAGTCTTGATTCAACTCCTTGCCCACCTGTCCCAAATGCAAATATTGTTTGATATGCTTTATAAGGTACATTTGTTAATGTGTGTCTTGAAATCTGTGCCCTTGATAAAAGTGCTACATTGATTATGCCAACACTTTTGGAAAACACAACAGTGGCCACTGGAGTGGAAAAGATCAATTTACTTCTCAATCCTAAAGAAGGGCAGGGCCATGGAATGTTCAAATTAATGAACAGTTGTCCTCATTTCACTTGCCAGCAAGCTTATACTTGAGATTCTGCAAGTTAGGCTTCAGTAACATGTGAACTGAGAATTACCAAAAGGTTTTAGAAGAGATAGAGGAACTAGTGATAAAATTGTCTACATTTGCTGGATTATGGAGAAAACAAAGAAGCTTGAGAAAAATGACTACATCTGCTTCCTTGATTACTCTAAAGCTTTTGATGTTGTGGCTTATAACAAAATATGGGAATCCCCAAAGAGATGGGAGTTGAATTTATTAGGGCAAAGAAGTAACAGTTAGAACTGAACATGGAATAACTAATTGGTTTAAGATTGGAAAAGGAGTACATGGATATATAGTCACCTTATTTATTTAACTTATGTGCAGGGTACATCATGTGAAATGCCATCTGGATGAATCAAAAGCTGGAGCTAAGCTTTCTGGGAGAAATCTCAATAATTTCAGATATGTTGATGATGTGAAAAGGAATTAAGGAGCCTCTTAATAACAGTGAAAGAAACTTACTTGAAGCTTAATATAAAAAAAAGATCTTGGCAACTGGTCCCATAACTTCCTGGCAAATAGAGGAAAAATAAATGGAAGTAGTATCAGAATTTAAATTCTTGAACTCAAAGATCTCTGTAGAGAATGACTGCAGCCATGAAATTTAAAAACACTACTTGCCCTTGGAAATTAAGCTCTGGCAAATCTGGACAGCTTATTAAAAATGCAGAATATCACCTCTTTGACAAAATTCCATAAACAAAGACTATTTTTTCCAATAGAAATGTATATTTTGAGAGTTGGACTATAAAGAAAATTGAGTTCTACAGAATTTATCCTTTGAAAGAATGGTGCTGGAGAAGTCTTTTGAAAGTCCCCTCAACAGCAGGAAGTAGATAAATCAGTTAACACTGTAAGAAATTATTTAGGCTATTCACTGGGAAGGTCAAATTTTGAAGCTGAAGCTTAATTCCTTTGGCCAGATAATGAGAAGATAGAATGCACTAGTAAAAATCCTGTTGCTGGCAAAGTTTGAAAGCAAAAGGAATAGGGTATGGAAAGTGGAGGAGAGAAGGGCCTGGAGTGCTGAGGACTATGAAGTTATGTAGAATCAGATATAACTCCAGCCACAACCACAAAAAAGATGAATGGACAGTCATTTTGAGTGGTTATAAATTTCTTCCAGGAGATGTATTGGAATGTTTTGGAGCTCAATTAGTCAACACAATATCATATGCAAATAGTCTTGAAGTCTTTTAAATCCTATGTGTGTATGTATGTATGTGCATAGACTTACATATTATACACATATATGAAAACAAAATCACATAAGTTTTGAAATTACTTAGTCTTAGAGATGTTTGGGTTTTTGAAGTTTGTTGGGACTTAAGGTAGTTGGGGAGAATATGACTTTAGTAATTATTTTCTCTAAACTAGAAAGAAGGATTTATCTCATTTAGTGAATTTCCCAAACAGCAATTCTTTCAAGCTCTTCTTTCTTTCCATTTTCACTTTCATTCTACTATAAATGTTCTTATTTCTTGAAAAAATCAAACGAAGGGGCAGCTAGGTAGCACAGTGGATAGAGCACCGGCCCTGGAGTCAGGAGGACCTGAGTTCAAATCCGCTTTCAGACACTTAATAATTACTTAGTTGTGTGGCCTTGGGCAAGTCAGTTAACCCCATTGCTTTGCCAAAAGAAACCCAAAACAACAAGTGAAGCAGTACTCTATTGTTGAGGAGCAAAGTTTTATTGCCAAATAGTATCATAATATGATTTAGAGCTTAAAGGGATATTAAAGATCATCTAATTCAACTCTTACAGTTTACAGGAGTAAATCTGAGGCTCAGAAGCTAAGTGACTTTTAATGTCTTGCCCCTAAAAATGAGTATATTCAGCATTGGAATTTTGGTGTTCTCTCTCTCTCTCTCTCTCTCTCTCTCTCATTTTCAAGGCTGTGTGGTTAAGTGACTTGCCCAAGGCCACACAGCTAGGTAATTATTTAGTGTCTGAGACTGGACTTAAACTCAGGTCCTCTTGATTCCAGGGCTGGCTCTATCCACTGTGCCAACTAGCTGCCCCAGAATTTAGGTTTTCTAACTACAAAAACCAATGTTCTTCCCATTGTGCTGCCAAGTGGATTCCTGGTTTCTGGGCAATGAATTGGGTTACATAAATTAGAAATATATGCCTCATATCTGTTTATTGTGATTTTACTGAAATCATATTCTTATTACAGTTTTCTCATTTCTCCTTGTTTCAGAGGACTTTGAATACTTTAAGAGTGTGGTGAAAAGCATTATTACCTTTGATTATTAAGCCCTGGAAAAGATCCCTCTAGTACCAAGTTTGGGGATGTTATTTATATATAGAAATACTGCTTTGATAGGGGAAAGTAGGCTTGAAATTTCCTTTAGTCTCAGAATGGTTGGCTTGGATGAAGTCAGAGTGGAGATTTGGATGGGACTACATCTAGATTCAGAGGTAGCTACTATTCCTTAGCTCTATTATTCAGGTAAGGAAGGGGTTTTGGATTTCTCTCCATTCCTTTGTCAGATTGCATGGTTGGAGCCTGTGGATGGTTTGGAAGTTTATTGTGTTCTATCTTGTGTAGCCCAAGCCCATCCAACCCACTACATGATGCTGCCCAGTTGGTGCTTGTATGCCCTGGCCCCAAGCTTAGATGGTTCTTTTGGTAAGTTGCCTGTCAGTTTAGCATCCACCAAGCTTAGCACATGTGCAGGCAGCATGAGGCCTATCATTGGCTAGTATCTAATTTAGAAATGATGGCTCCCAGCTGAACTTTGGCAATGACAGCAATCCTGGCCTTCTGGAGAGTTGACCTGTTTGTTGTTTTTGATGAAGCACCTGTCACCTTATTGGCAGGTGCTTGGCAGTACCAGGAAGCTCATCTAGTTTCTCTGGAAGGTAGCAAAAGAGCTATAATTACTTGGAGAGAAAGCATTTAACTTCTGAGGAGGAAACACAATGCTATCTTGTTCGTGGAGGCGGCTGAGTTAGAAGATTAGCAATTAATTTTTTATTCTTTGTAAATTACTCTTCATTTTCATGGAACCAAACAGTCCTCCTACTGCTAGGAAGGAGAAAGCCTCTAACCTCATTTTATTTTGCATGTCAGGGCTATTTAAATTTGTTTTGGGTCAACTGGATTAGTAGGTATCTAAGTGAAAAATAAATATGCACATATCATATATAATTGTCTACTTGTCCTGAATTTTTTTCTACCCTTAGTGGCTGGGATTTGTTTTCTTCTTCTAGTTCTCTTATGTTTAAAGTGGGCATGTTAAACTTGTAAAGGCCAACTTCCCAAAATATATGTAATATATGAGTGCTGCCAGAAGTTGTTTTCCAATATCAGTCATGATAAATGAAAATTTTTATTTTATATTTCCTTTTAAACAAAATTGCATATGCTTGCATACAAAAAAATTCTATATTAGACTTGAATGTTTATTTTGGGTGAGACAGGAATCCCATAGTTTATTTGATTTTAAAAATGCTCACTGTTCTCTGAATGCTTTGCAACAATTAAAAAAAATTTATAGTACCCTCCTAATTTGGAGATTTAAATTTTTTTTTTCCTATTTTCTCTCCCTAACCCTTACAAAAAATTCTCTTTTGTTTGAGGACCGATATCTATGTTTGTACATGCTCAGCCTATAGATCTCTTTTCTATATTTAGATTGAATATTTTGATTTTTTTCCCAGAAGCTGAATGCAAATATGCTTTCATCACTTAGGTGCCTCTAAAACTCAGGTGGTGATACTCCTGAAAATTAAATAAGTTGCAGTGGAAGTCAATTGCTGATCCCACAGTCAACTCATTAAATAGATGGAACTTGGACTCATCTCTTCTGGCTGAGTCTGCACTCCTAGTAAAACTTGGATAAGACTTTGGTAGTGTGGTGTCTTAATTGTCACTTTTAAGTTTATTTGGCAGACATTTCATCATAAATTTACCTTTCAGATTTATTGAGAGACTTATCACATATAATACTCTTTTTCTGATGACTGGAAAGTTCTCAGAACAAAGGCCCCTTTCCAGTTATCTATATCCCCTTCACTGTTGCGGCCCCCCCCCCCCCCAACTTAGCTATCAGACCTGATTGTTGCTCTGGCTAGTTTTCAGGGCTCTCTAGGAGAAGGTTGGTTTGCTTCTTTTATATAGGTTTATTGAGTTATTCTAAACCCCATGGGCCAGGGCCATAGTCTTCACATTGCTACAAAAAAAGGCTGTATAATTCTTTCCGATCTGAACAATAAGCTTTGTATCTGTTTGTACAGTAATGAGCTGCTTTTGTTTCCATCAGAAATATATGCCAGTGTCTGGAGCGTTTCCATTTACTGACAACCCTTGCCAAATTAATTTTATTTAATTATCTCCCAGGGCTAAGCTTGAATACATTTTGTGTTAAATTCTCCGTTTCTCCTTCTTCTGAACGAAATAGACTTAATATCCTTGTTAAAATCTGATTAAAACTAAAATTGAGTTTTTTGAAGTCTGATTATCCCATGAAATGGAATTTTTAAACCTAATTACGAATGGATTTGCATATATTTTTCAGCACCATTGAAAAGAAAGTCGAAATAAATTTATTAATGAAATCCTTTTCCATTGTCTTCTTGGGGCATGACGTGACTATATGGGAATGAGGAAAGGGTAGAGAAGAAATTGTCTTTCCAATTTCCTTTTATTTTTTCTCTGTCTGTCTGTCCCCCCCCCCCCCCCCCATTTCAATTTCCAAGAATTTTATATTCAGATTCATTTTCTTTTCTCTGGCTACCACTCCCTCCAGTTTGGGTAATTGATAGTTTTTCTTAGCGGTTACCCTGTATTTCTAATCTTTTCTTCATCTTTGAGAACAACAAGTATGGAGGAAGAATTGTACTTCACTTCAGTCTTTGGTGACTTCTCTGTACTTTTGTGATTGGATTTATACTGTACTGTAGATTGAAATTATAATGGATAAGACTTTTTGAATCCTGTGTAGTTCTAAGAGTTTGCTTTTATCTAATTTGACTCTGGATTAGGAATTATAATAATGAGTTTTGACTCCTTATTCTCCCATATACTCTGATGTTGAGCATGCCTTTTAAGAGATAGCCTCTTAGAACCAGAGGACCTTTATTCAAAACTTGACTCTATACTTATTACTTTTCTGATAAGATAACCTTTCCGGCCTCATTTTCTTCATTTTAAAAAATGAAATTGTTAGATTAGATGACCTCTCAGGTCTCTTTATGTCCTAAATCTGTTAAAACTCTAAATCTCAGTAACATTTTTGAGACTCAGTTTTCCTATATGCAGAATGGAGATGAATAATATCTGCACTATCTGCCTCACATTTTTTATTAGAAAGTATTATGTCTCATATAAAATGCTATAGAAATTTAGGTTCCTATTAAAAAACTTTTTACTCACTGTGGCCTCCATGAAATATGGAGAAATGATGTTGATTCAAGAGGAAATATTTATTATGCTACATGCTGATTCATGTATTTCTGTGGGCTGCCTGTTGGTGAAGTGCCTTGGTTTAATTCTCGGGGTTTTTTGCAAATTACTTATAGGTTCTTTGAGCCTTGACTTGTCTTTCTATGAAATGAATTGTACTGTTCAGTCAATTTTTCATTTGTATCAACTCTTCCTTACTCTGTTTGGATTTTTTTTTTGGTTGAGATTACCATTTCCTTTTCTAAGACATTCTGTAGATGAAGAAACTGAGGCAAACAGATTTAAGTGTTTTTTTCTCAAGGTCAGCTAGTGTCTGAGGCCATTTTTGAACTCAGGAAGATGAGTTTTCCTGACTTCAGGTCCTACACTCTATCCACAGTGCTGCCAAGGTGCCCGGTATTTTGTAATGCACCAAAATAAATTTCTTCCTTTATATTTTCATACCATTTTGGTCAAATGAGGAAATGCATCTCCTCATTTGCATGAAAAGGATATCAAAAGGTACTTATTAAGCACTTACTGTGTACAAATCACTAGATTGGGAGTACAGATAGTAAAGCATAATAATCCTTGTTCTGGGGGATCCTACATTTTTTTCGGGGGTGACAGTACAAGGGAGCTTTTGATATTCCTGGCCACATGACTGGCAGTTCATTTTCTTTAGTGTCATTTCCATGGATAAAAGCATTTCTCTTTCACCTTTTAAAATTACTTTTTGAAGGGTGGCTAGGTGGCATAGTGGATAAAGCACCGGCCTACACTTAATAATTACCTAGCTGTGTGGCCTTGGGCAAGCCACTTAACCCCATTTGCCTTGCAAAAAAAAAAAGCCTAAGAAAAAATAAAATTACTTTTTGGAACTAAAAACTTTGGTGGGAAGGAATTTCTTTCCTGGATCTTCTGTGCCTGCTGAGAAATTTGGTGGTGTAGCTTCTCAGAAGCACTTGCCAGGTCTATTTTCATAAGGGTTGCTTCCCCCATTGATGACTGCTCACAAGGACTGGAAGCAGTGCTGGTGGACTGGGAGATTCTTGGGCTGCCTCCCTTAAGGGCTAAGGACAGGATGAGGGTTACCCCATCTGGAATGTGCCACCTCCTGTCCTTCCTTTAGGGCTCATTACTGCTTTCCACTACCTTGACTTGCTTGCCAATCAGTGTTTTATGGTATTGATTGGTGTCCTGCTGGTAGAGATGGTGGGCCCTCAACTTCCCAGGTGGCTTTGGCAATGGGCTGACTGTTGGGCCAGTGACCTTGGATAATTTCCTGTTTCAAAGGCTGTTGTTGGGCATATGCAGCCATATATTTTGTAGTCTAGTGAGAGAGACGAATGTAGGGGGTGAATTGAATAAAAAATTAAGCAATCTATGAGCAGTTATTTAAAGTCTTCTGTGTACAAGGCACATATTGAGTATACACAGAAAAAACTGAAATAATATCAGTGTGAAGGCTGTGAAGGCAGCATTAGCAAATCTAGGCCTCTTAGTCAAAGGCAGAAACTAGAAAATATTTTTGTATGTCTAATTTTTCAAAGCTTTAATAATCCTTGTTGCTCTCTATGTAATGCAGATGTTTTGAGGAGAGTTTGAATATTTCCCTAGAAGAGGAAATTTGAGATGGGCTTAGCATGAACTTAGACCATGGTTGGTTACTTCTCTAATTCTATCACTGGACTTTAAATGACCAGGAAAGAATACAAATCTAGCTGCTTGGGTCTCAAATCATGCTGACTTTTTAATCTTCCTAAGATTCAGTTAAATTTTTTATATTAGATTTCCATTATTTCCATGGTATTTTCTTGTTGGAGTGTGGTTGATCAAGCTGCTGTGACAGCATCATGAGGCTGACCCATTCTCTTTTAATGAGCTACTTATAACCAGGATTATAAGAATGAGAGACTAACTTTAGCTGGAAGCAAATAATACAAGAGTTCATTTGTGGGAGAGTAACACCTGTCTGAGATGAGTCCAGTTTGGTTGTTTTATAGGAGAGGTTGGAGTACAGATTTCACCTCAGCAGGTTCCATGCAAGTGTCTCTATCATAGCCTTCTCCACAGGAGTAGCTTGCTTCTGTAGCTTCACTTCTTCACCTGTGTAGCTACGCCCAGATGTAAGAAAATCTTCATATTGTTTTGAAAGCTCATATTTGTATATAACTTCTGACTGAATTATAGTTTCCTTTTTTGGTTCTTTCCTTACTCCCTCCTTCTTTCCCTCCCTTTCTCTTATCTTCCTTCTCTCCCTTCCTCCCTTCTTTCCTTCCTGTATTATTTTCAGATATCTTTAGGTATATAGCTTCCTTTCTATTTTTCAAATGTGATCTTATTTTATTATAATTTTTTAGGTATTTCTGCTTCCTAAATTTGACCTTCTATTTCTCTCTTGCTGTCATTATTTAGAATAATTACCATGTAATTGTACACTGTGTGTTTCAAACCCAGTTCAACAGATGTAGGCAACATCTAGGTGGAGAGCATCTGTGCTAGTACTGGAGGGAAGGGAAGAAAAGCAGTGATGCTGAGATGGACATATTGCTCCTGCCTTCCTATCTAAGGTTTCCCTGTACCTGTTAAATGTGCATTTTGGATCTACCTACATAAGTTAGTGTTTCCTCTGTTAGAATGTAAGCTTCTTGAGAATAGGGACTGTTTTCCTTTCATTTTTGAATCCCTGGTGCCTGCCATGATGTCAGGCAAAAAAAAAGAAGTTTAATGCCTTTGCTTTATTGCTTTTTTGAAAAAGTCAAATGTCTCTGGTCTAAAGAAGATTACAATCTAGGGGGAACAAGCACAAATAAAAACAAACAAAATGGAACACAAGTGCATAAGAGAGAGGCACAATGAGATTTTGGTGGGAATGGTGGAAATAAGGGAGGTCATTGTGGAGAAGGAGGCATTTTGAACTAAGCATTAAAGACTGGGTAGAACTTAAATGTTTTCTTTTTTATTATGGATTTGAAAATATCATCAAATATAACATTGCATTAAAATTCAAAGAATACTAAGAAATACTTTATTAATATATAAAGAAATATGCAAAGAAAATGAGGAATGTATATGAAACTGAATATCTAGTATTTATTCTGTTTTAAGTTCTATAGAGTTGAATATTAAAGTAACAAAACTTCCTTACTTGTCTATATCCCTTTCTCAACTTCTGCTTTCTCTCTGTGTGTATTTAAATGTTTTATTATTGAGGTTCATTTCTTTCTTTCTTTATTCTTTTAACACGATCTCTACCAACCTCTCTCTCATAACAGCTAAACATTGTCAAGTAAAACAAGTGAACATTTTCAAGATCTAATGTGTACTTGTGTTCCATCACTTTTCTTCCTGTAGGAGTGAAACATATTTAATATAAGTCTTAGGAGATCAGGAGTGGTCATTTCATTGATCAGAGTCTTTCAGTCTTTCAAGATTGTTTCCTTTACCTTATTGTAGTCAAGGTATAAATTTTCTGATGATTCTCCTCACTACACTATGAAATAGCTCATACAGATTTCTTATCTGTTTTGAAATTTCCCTTTTGACATTTATTGCCATGTAATACTATTCCTTTACATCTGCATGGCATACTTTTTCAGTTATTCCCCTAAAGATATCCACTCATTTTGTTTCTAGTTTTTACTACCCCCAAAAAGCTATCAATATTTTTTAGTTTATGTCTCTGTTCTCTTTATCTTTCATTTCTTTTGATATATGCCTAGAAATGGCTTCATTGAGTCAAAGGGAATATTCACAATTTAGAGATTTTTTGGGGTTTGGTTCCTAATTGTTTTTGGGTATGTATATGTGTAGACCAGTTTACTCTTCTATTCTATTGGCGGTGCTTTTCATGTCTGTCTTCCCATAGGTCTTCCGTAGATTGCCAATGTCTTTTTTGGTTATCTTTGCCAGTCTAATCTGTGTGTGTGAGGTAGCATTTCTTACTTCAAGGGAATTTGGAGCATTTTTAAAAATGTGATTGTTAATAACTTGTATTTTTCTTTAAAAAAAATCTTTTGTTTGCTTTTGGTGGAATGTTTTTATATAATTCTGTCAATTTCCTATGATTATTCTCCATTGATTATTAGGCATTTATTTGATAAATTTGTTATAGTTATTTTCCCTTAATTGTGTTCTTTTTTATTTACATTATATTGATTTTATTTGTAGAAAAAATTTTAGTTTTATATAATCAAATTGCCTGCTTTATTTCCTGTCATTCTTTGTATCCCTTGTTTAGTCATGAGCTTCTCTTCCCTAGTTATGCATATTTGTAAAAGGTCTTGTCCTTAGATTTGTTTATGATTTGATCTTTTATATTTAGATCATGAATCTATTTGGAGTTTATTGTAGTATGTTGTGTGAGATGTCAATTTAAACTTAATTCCTTCCACTTAAAAATTAGCCTGCAGTATTTGGTCAAACATTTAATTAATTCTCCCCTAAAAAAGCTCCTAGATTATTGAATTTTGAATACTGCCTGCAGTTGCTGGTGCTGCAACAGCTTCAGTATTTTGTATGCTTGCATTTAGTAAATTCTGATACTTTTATTTTTATTTTATTAAACTTATTAATTTATTTATTAAGTTTATTAACTCTTTGATACTTGTGTTCATTAACTTCTGTATCTTATCTATCCCACTGATTAATTTTGGTGTAAGTACTGGATAATTACTGCTTGGCTGTATAGATTGAAATTTGGCACTCTGAAGTCCCTATTTTCCAACTTTTTTCATTCTTTTCATTGAGATTCTGGAGTTTTTGTTCCTGCAGATGAATTTTGTTATTATTTGCTTTGTTTGATAAAGTAATCCTTTAGAAATTTGATTTCTCACTACTGAACTGTAAATCTGTAAAACAATGAATATACCTCCATTTATTTAATTATAAGTTTACTTATGTAAAGATTATTTTGTAAATATAGTTATGTGATTCTTAAGTATATAGTGGTAGGCAGACTCCCAAATATTTTCTACATTTTGTAGTTACTTTTTAAAATAAATATTACTGATATCTTCTGTTTTTACATCACCTACATCTATGCACCTTCCTACTCTCAGAGAGTAAATTCTTATTTACATACATATTTACATACACACAGACATAGAGTGATTTTTTTTTTTTTTTAGATTTTTCAAGCCAATGGGGTTAAGTGGCTTGCCCAAGGCCACATGGATAGGTAATTATTAAGTGTCTGAAGTCGGATTTGAACCCAGCTACTTGTGACTCTAAGGCTGGTGCTCTATTCACTGTGCCACCTAGTCGAGAGTGATTTTTAATAGATTTTTTTTCCCCTGTTGAATTTCATTGCTATTTTACAGAGTGGCAAAATATTTTATGGTTTTTTTAAAATATTGTCTTATATAACTGATTCATTGCAGTTAATTTTTAGTTGGATTTGCTAGGGTTCTCTAAGCAAACTATCACATCATTTGTGAAAAATGATTTGTTTCCTGCTCTTTCCTTCAATTTTTTTAAGGTATCTTATTGTTATAGCAAATGTAGCTTAGGTGGAAAAAGTTCTAGTAGACCTGGAGTTAGGAAAACCTGAATTGAAGTTTGGCCTTAGACACTTGTTAGCTGTGTGACAAGAAAGCCCTATGGATGGTATGGATCATAGATCAAAAAGAGTTGGACAATGATTCAACAACAGTAATTGCTATGGTAGCTTTTTTGTGAACTTTTTGAGTGCCCTCTGATATTTATTTCTCTATTCCAGATATTTCTAACTTTTGATTTTACACATATACATACACACACACATGTGTTATATATATATATATATATATATATATATATATATATATATATTATTTGTCATATTAAGGAAAAGATCATTTCTTTTTTAGCGTTTATATGATTATCTTTTGTCAAAAGCTTTATTTGCAGTATTGATTAATTTTTACTATTGTTTTATATGTTTAGTATATTTTTCCTAATATCAATTCCTGGTATTTATATCTAATCTGATCATTTTGACAAGGACCACTGACCTTTCTACACTTGAAAGTTCATCTCTGAGGTATGGAAAGAGTGATGAACACTGCAGCCAGGATTACCTGACCTGTACAATGAGACTTAGCATCATTTGATAAATCCAGAATCATTTGACCTCAAATTGTAAAAACCTAAAAAAATGATTTAAAGTTTCTTTTCACCTATGAAAGTTGGTAGCTATTATAAATCTAAAGACCTTAATCCATCCTGAGATTTTATAGACAGTAAGTTAGAACAAATTCAAAATTCTTCTTAGCCTCATTTCTTTCTGCCTTTATACTTTTATTTCTTTTCACACTATGATTCATCTCTTCTGTAGTGCTTATTGTTCCTTACACACCAACACTGACCTATTTACTTTTTTACCACTTTCATCATCATCTTCTGACTTTATCCTCATCTACTCCTCACTTTAGGATCTTCTATTACTTCATCATTGCCCCTATTTATTATCTATGCTTCAGGATAGAGATGGGCATCACTGACTTGAAGAATTGAGTAGCGAAGTCTCCCCCAAAATACATAAACATTTAAAACATCAGTGTCAGCACAAGTGGAAGGATTTTAAGTCTCATCATTCTCTTTCTTTGTGAACTCAGTTTTGTCTGATGATGATAATAACAGTAAAATTCATCATAAAACATTTATCATTCTAGATGATCAGAGGAATTTATTATGAAAAGGAGTAGCAATGTGGTTTTCAGAAATATCAAAATTATTTTGTCAGTCCTAGACCTGAAAGTCAAGGACTGCCCTGTTATTGCTTCAGTGGTTAAAACTCTTTGATGTTAGACAAATGTCATAAATATTTTTTGGAACAGCCAATTCATGCATCAGACCTATATACATTCAAAGAATCTTATAGTTTGTCCCATGATCTAACTAGTGGCAAACTTTTCCACTTAAAAGAAAAATAACCCAAGAGGAAAACTGAGTCAGGAAGATCCTGCCATTACCTTCAAAAGGTTGTTATGCAATCTAATAAATTAGGTTATCCAATGCTAAATTAAGGGGCTTGGATTTTTTTTCTTTAGACAGTATAGAGTAATTTTAGCAGATGAGTGTTATCAAATTAGACTCTGGTATGAAGGAGGGAGATTTTTCAGCAGATAGAGTGCTGACCCTGGAGTCAGGAAGATTCATCTTCTTGAGTTCAAATCCAGTCTCAGACAATTACTAGCTCAGTGATCTGAGTCAAATCACTTCACCCTCTTTGCCTCAGTTTCCTTATCTGTAAAATGCACTAGGAGAAGGAAGTGACAGTCCACTCCAATATCTTTGTTAAGAAAAACTACCAGTGGAGTTATGAGGAGTCAAGCATGATTGAAAGTGACTGAACAACAAATGAAGGATGAAGTAAGTTTGAAAATACAGGTCGCTTAAAAAGACAGAAGCAACAATGAATTGGTGATGGAAAGTAGGGGCAGATTGAGTTGATTGATAATTTCTGGGACCCTTTGTGGTTTTGGAGAGCATTTTTCTCCAGTTAATGTTATCTCAGGTGATGAGAATTTTGAAAGACTTTTGTAAATATGAGAAAGTGTGCTACTCATTTGTTTGTTTCCTTCTCGGAAGGCATTGATGCACTCTTTCTCTCTGATCTTCCTCTCCTAAGTTCTGGAATATGTGTTTATTCTGATCTGTATCATTTAGCTCTAAGGGCTTTTATCCTAGCTGAATGGTTGCCTACATTTAGAGGGAAGCCTCCCAAGCAGTCAGGTAATCAGTCATTGTGGGGCCAGCAGAGAAATGTCAACCTGCTTGATTGTCAAATTGCTTTGTTTCCTATTTGAATGTCTTTTTCTCAATATAATAGAGCCCCCCCTCTTTAATACTTTCTAATCTTTTGATGATCATTTTAGAACATTTACTTTCTTTAGAACATTCACACTAATGTGACATGAAGTTCTTCCAAGGTAGGAGATCAGAAGATTTGAAATTTCATTAATAGAAGGTTCTTTCAGAAATTTTATATATTGTACCTTTTTTCTTTTAGTTTTTTTTTTTTTTTTTTTTTGCAAGGCAATGGGATTAAGTGGTTTACCCAAGGCCATACAGCTAGGTTCTCCTAACTCCAGGGTTGGTGCTCTATACACTGTGCCACCACCTGGCCGCCCCATATATTGTATCTTGACCAGAGTTACCAACGTTATCTGTTTGGGTTTAATGCTAGAAACATTACCTGTGTCTTAATTTTTTTTTCTTTTTTGAATAATGTCTATCCCATATTCACAGGTTAAAGATAACTGTTCCACATTCCATGTCATTCTTTTACTTAGATGTGAATTTTAATTCCTTATGGGAATAACTTCAGGGTAGTTAATTAGTTCTTTTTCAAGTATTTGACAATTCCTTGAATAAATATTTTCTCTCCTTTTCCTCCTTTCTTTTTTATATTCATGACCCCTTTGCCCATGATATATTTTTCAGGAATCCTCCAAAGGTGTTTGGTCTCTGAGCTTGAACTAGAAACAAACTATTCTATGACACATACCCTTCTCCAGGAAAGGAGGGGAAGGGAAGAGCCAGTTCTAAATGGGAAGCAGACCATCCAGCTGCATGGAAGGCTAGGAATCTGGGCTTGGCTTATACCTTTTCTTTGCCTATAATATAAATTTCTAAAATCTCAACCTGGTTTAGCTAATTGGTAAAGTTTCTTGGTAGATATCATCATTTAAAATCCAGAGGAATAGAAGCAACTAATGAAAGCAGCCGTGTTCTGGTAACAGAAACAGATTGCCTACTCTGAGGGCTTCTGGGGCTTTAAGGTCTTTTGGTCCTGGGTCACAGCTGAACCGACTCTGAGAAACTGGGGGAGCTCACTAGTGAAGAGTTTCAGCTTTGAAATAAATAGCCAATTTCATCAGAATTCCAGGATCTTGGGTGTTAAACTTCAAGCTTAGGAGGAAAATAAGATATCTATTTTTAACTGAGCAGAGCATCACAGGGTACGGATCTCTTATATGTAGGAAAGATTAGAAGACTTGCTTATATTTAAGGCAGAATTGTCAGAATTCTTCATTGGTCAGTAAGGGATTTTAGATAATAGAGAATATAAAGAAAAAAGACCAAAATATTCTTTACAGCACAAAAATATTTGAGGATTTCAATCCAGTTAGATATTATAAAGATTACCCCCAAAATATGTGACATGACCTCTGACCCCAAGTACCTTTAAAAATTTTAAATTACAAATATTTGGGCAAAAAAGTACCTCAGTTAATGTATATAATAAATGTGCATGAATTGATGAAAAGTCAAATTACTTTTGTAAATTTTCTGGCCAGATTTGGTTGGATTGTGATTGATAAGAATGAGAAAATAGTATATAACTATTGAATTTAGTAGTTTTTACTGCCTTATAGTATCTTTTTCCCTTTGGTTTCTTTTCAGTCTAATAGCTTTATACTTGAAGTTCCTGGAGGTTTTTTTAAATCTTTATAACCCTATAATACCTCCTACTTGACTGTGGTTTTGAAAAGCAATTGAAACTTTTTTTTTTGTTAGCCCAACCAAAGTAGCTTGTGTTTATGAAAAACAATCCCTTTCTTATCTTAATCCTATAGAAACCTATGGCACAAACTCTTGAGAAGTTATAATTACTTCTGACTGATTAGAACCAAGGATTTTAGGAAGTTAGTGAAGCTTCTCAGGCTTTTTGGAGTGTAGAACTGGCAACCAAAGAAGAGTAATTGCAAAAATGCTCCCATTTATGCTTTTAATATGATTAGACTATTGCACTTGTACATTCTGTGAAAAAATGACTAGAGTTGTCTTTTGTCTTCTTTTTTTGGCTTTTGTGGCAAGTTGGGATCATCTCCACTAGACTGAAGAAGACTGGATGTTCTCGTGTTCAGAGACTTTGAGAGTTATTGTGATAGTGAGTCTCCATCCCATAAGGAGTCTTAGGTCACATTGCAAGACAGCAGTACTTAGATTTATTAATAGTAAAAGAAATATCAACTTAAAATGCCTTGTAGGAACAGTCTGCATCATTTGAGTCAGTGCATTTTAAAAACTCAATAAGGCAAAGAGGCTAGACATGAATAAAAATTTTTATTTTTAAGTAAAATTATGAAAACAATTTCATTAGTTGACATGTCTGATTCTTCTAGGATTAAGCAGAGATATTGAATGCTTTATTCCTTTACAGTAATAATGTAGTTACTCTTTCTGTTGAGATCTGCAGTTTCTTTGTAAATTTATCATTCTTGGACTCCAACCAAACCTTTTTCAGCTTAATATCTTCAAGAATCTGAAACAGAAGAATATAAAAGAATAAAGGAATCTGAAATATTATCTAATCATTAAGTTCTTGAAATAGAATATAGAGTCTAACTGGACAGAATTAATATGATAGAGAAACTTGTCAAATTTTGACCTTTCGTCATCTTCTTGAACGATTTATTTTTGTAGAATGTTGATTGTGTTTAGGTGATGAAACAGAGAAGAAAAGAAACATAGTCATGGGATAAAGAGTTTTAAAAGGTTAAACATAATTCTTTCTCTGGAATGTTTTGCTCCTGGAACTAGAGATCTGTCTGTCATCTTTACTACTGTTTGGACTTTTGGGGGAAATAGAAGTATAGCTGTCCTTGAATCATGACTGCCATTGCCACTTTTCATTTCTCAGCTTTCAATAGTCGATTTCTATTAGTCTCTCTGTCTTTATACTGTGTATGAAGGACTTTATAGCCCCCTCCATCTGCACCACAAAGTCTTGCTATCCTGAGCCCCATTACTTTTAAAGGTGAGAAAAAGAGAATTTGTGGAGTAGAATGGAACTTTTATTCGGAGTTTGGACCACTGGATACTTGAAATTTTCCTTACCACATTTTATTTGCTTAAAGAAATGGAATTGTAACATGAATTCATATTCCATTGAACTGGTGATCATTGATCACCAAGTCCATCTTATTTCTTGGAATATTGGCACAGGTACATAAGGTGAAATAAGTTTAGTTGTGTCTGTTTTGAGGCAGATCTCTTTAGTAAAAGATAGTCTTCAAATGTCTGCTCATTGTCTTAGAAGGTGAGTATATGAAATGATTTAAATTTGTATAGTTTTGAACTGTAAAGTACTTCCTTTCAGTTTCTTTTTGTAATATTATCAGCAGCTTAGTGGATAATTGCTGGATTCGTAGTTAGAAAACCTGGAGTTTGAATTCTGCCTCAGATCTTTACTATTGTGCGATCTTGGACAAGTCACTCAGCCTCTCTTGGTCTTTCCTTAGTTAATAGTAAAAAGGAGACTCTAGACTCATAACTGAGCTACCATTTGTGAAATTTCTTTGCAGATCTTAAAGTGCATTGATGTAAGGGACTTTGCCCTGAACTTTCTTTTATATTCTTTTTAGAGAGCTAATCTGGTTTTCATAGGTTCACTTATCTCCATGATGATTTCTCCAAGATCTACTTAACCTGCCTTAGTTTCTGATGTCCTCTTGTTTCTTGTGCATGAGGAAAAGGGAACTTTACATGTTTTCTTTTTTTAATTATGAACTTGACAAACATCTACAAATATGAACATTTTTATATAGAAGGAAGAGTAGAAAAAGAATTTATAGAAAACCATGGATCCCAGTCACATACAGCTTTTACTTATGTACATAGTTTATTTAAATTAGTATTAGGAAAACGGCCCTGCTTGTCTTCTGCCTTGAATCTTTCTTACTCCCTACCCTCCTACTCTTTTGTATGTCATTTTCCCAAAATAATTTTGTTTCCTGTATTTCTGAAGCAGTAGGAATAGTTTCTCTAAGCACCAAATTCCTAAAGATTATGCTTATTGTCATATCCTATCTCCATTCATAGATCTCTCTTTTCCCATGGGAGCTTTCATCTCCTACCTCTGAAACAAGATTTCTCCATTTTTAAAATCTCTTCCTTGATCTCCCTTCCTATTTTCCTACAGGTTCTCTTCTTCCTAAGAGACTCCAAGCATTGTTTTTCCCTTTATGTTTGTTCCCTTCTGTTTTCTTCCCATCCTTCCTTCCCCACAATGTGCAGTCTTCCGATTTGTAATTTAGTTCAACCTAAACAAACACTGATTCATCTTCAAGGTGCGGTATTGTTTAGTCCATGATGTTTAAGCCTATTTTTTCTAATTTCACTTTTTTTTGATTTCAGATTCCTTGTATGCATTTAGAAATCAATCTCTTATTTATTTTTTTACTTTAAATTGAATGTTATAAGAGTAAACATAACCCCCCCCCCCCCAGAAGATGGAAAACCTCAAGAAAAGAGAGAGAAAAAAAATGTACTTCAGTCTGTGTTCACATTTCAATGGCTCTGTCTCTAGGGTGAGCTGCTTTCTTTATCATAAATCCACCAGAGAAGTTGCTTCAATATTATTCCTCAGTTGCTATTACTAGCTGTACCTCCACTCTATTTCTCCCCACTCTCATTTATTCTATTTTCTTTCTCCTTTCATCCTGGCCCTGTCCAAAAGTGTGTTGCATCTGAGTACCCTCTCCCTTGATCTTCCCTCTCTTCTATCTATCACCTATTCCCCCCTTCCCTCCCCCATTCCCCCTCATCCCGTCCCTTTCCTCCTATCCTTCTCCAGGGCAAGACAGATTTCCTCACCCTATTAAGTGTGTATGTCAAGAAATCAGTCTCTTAATGATATTTTTGTGGTTATTTTGTTGGGGCAGCCAAGTAGTACAGTTAATAGGGCTCTAGAACTAGAATCAGAAAGATTCTGAGTTCAAATTCAAACTTACAAACTGTATGACCTTGAGCGAGTCATTTAACTGCTGCCTACCTCAATTTCTTCAGCTTTAAAATAGTGATAATAATAAAACGTATCTCATAAGGTTGTTGTGAAGATCAAATGAGATAATATTTATAAAGTGATTAGCACAGTTCTTTAAAAAAAGCACTGTATAAATATTAACTACTATTGTTATCATAGTCCTTCTTTACCTTTCTTTGATAGATGTTGTCTGAGATGTTTGAGTTGTCAATGTTTTTTTCAGGTCTGTTTTTTCTTCCTCAGCACGTTTTTAACATTTCTTCCTAAAATGAATATCTTGTTTTAAAAATATCATTAATGATTAGGCTCAGGTTTTCAGATATGTTGCCTTAGGTCACATCTGCCCATTCCCTCCTGCTGGTTTCTGGTATGTACAAAATAGTCTTCTATTATATTTGAATTGCCTTCAGTTTATATTTAAAGCAAAGAATATCCATATACATCCTTTGAGTATAAAAAGGAATCTCACTCAAAGTGAAATAGGAGGGAACAGGTAGAAATAACAAAGAGGAATGAGTGGGAAAGTAGTTTTAAGGGAAATGGATTAGCTCTAACAAACAAGTATGTATAAAAATAATTCTTTTTTTCAGAAGTGGCACAGAAATAGAATCTGAGAGACTTCCCATAGATTGGGGAAATGGTTAAACAAATTATGGTATATAAATGTAATGGAGACCTGTTATTTTGTAAGAAATGATGAAGAAGATGTTTTCAGAGAAACTTGGGTATACTTCCTGGAACTGATGAAGAGAGAAATGAGCAGTATTAGAATTATAAATTGTGACAGGGATATAGTAAAGAGAAACAATTTTAAAAGAATTAGGAACTCTGATAAACATAATAATCAACCATGATAGCAGAAAACTAATGATAAAATAAAACCTGCTAAAACACTGTGCTAGAGAAATGAAAGACTCAATGTACAAAATGACAAATAGATTTTTTTTTCACATTGACAATATAGAAATTTATTTGGCTTGACTATACATATTTGTAAACTTTTTTTTTTTTCTCCTTTCATTCTCAGTGGGACTGGGCATTGAAATAGAAGAGGAGAATTTTTGCTGATTTATAAAAAAATACAGTACATTTGCATAAAACCTAAATAATTCTTTGGTAATTATTAGTATAAGTTTTAATAGTATTATAATTTTAAATATATTAATATGGTTTAACCATGGACAATTAATATTTTTCTGATTTAAAAATATTTCTATGTAGTATATTTTGTTATTATTCATATAATTTCTTCATTTGATTCCCATCTCTTTCATAGTCTGTAGTTATTTTCAATGAATTTACTTTTTCTCTTTGGTTATAGTTATTAATATATAATATATATAATATATAATATAATAATATATGCTCCTATTTTGTGTTAATATTATTTGAATATTTAGTTGAATTGTTAATGCTCTCTATGTTAACTATCTTGTTACCTGCAAAGAATAATAATTTTATTTTTTTCCTGCTTGTCTATTCAGTTTTTTTAGTCTTATTGGTAAATTTGGCATTTCTGGAATTAAGAGGGTCACTTGACTCAAGCATAAGTTTGTTTTTCTTTTTCTTTTTTTGCCCTTTCAGATTGGTGGAGAAATATAAAAAAAAACAATTTTTCCCCCCCATCTGCCTTGACAATGATATGTTCTGATGCAGGTACCCATTCATGGGGTAGCTTTTTGCATAGAAGATTTGTCTTTTTTAAAAAGTAAAATTTAAAAAAATTGGTGGTAGAGCTTTTTTATTTAAATTGAAATTTTATTTTATTTTTCCAATAAAATGGAATGGTAATTTTTCAACATCCAATAGCAGTTTTTCAATATCCATGCCTTTGCAAAATTTTGAGTTACACATTTTTCTACCACCCTCTTTTCCCTCTTCTCTCCCCATGGTGGTGAGTAGTTTTGTATTTCATAAAAGTTGTTCATGTACATTCATGTTTACAATATTTACATATCAATCATGTTATGAAAGAGGAATTAGAACTAAGGGAAATAAAAAAAACATGAGAAAGGAAGGAAAAAAATAAAAGCAGTTTTAATAAAGTTAACATAGTATACAGTCAGATTCTGTGGTTTTTTTCCTTTGAATATGGATGATATTGTACATAGCAGTTCTCTCAGGGTTGTCCTTGATCTCTGAACTGCTGAGAGGAGCTGCATCCATCATAGTTGATCATCTCACAGTGTTTTTGTAAATGTGTATGATGTTCTCTTGGTTCTGTTCACTTCATTCAGCAGCTGATCAGTTCATATAATCCTTTCCATGCTTCTCTAAAGTTTGACCACTTATATTTCTTAAAGAACAACAGTATTCCGTAACACTCACATACAATAGCTTGTTTAACCATTCCCCAATTGATAGGCATCCCCTCAATTTCCAATTCTTTGTCACTACAAAAAAGAATGCTATGAATATTTTTGAACACATGAGACTTTTCCCTTTTTTTTTTTCATGATTTCTTTGGGATAGAAACCCAGTATTGGTATTCCTGGGTCAAAGGGTATGATTGGTTTAATTGCCCTTTGGGCATAGTTCCAGATTGCTCTCCAGAATAGTTGGATCATCTCACAATTTCACCAACAATGCATTAATGTTTCAGTTTTACCATATCTTCTACATCAGGGCTATCCAACCTTAGTTTTAAAAGTTTTTATTGAAACAATAGACAGTATATATATATTGATTTGCCATTTTAGTGAGAGCTCTGCTTTCTCTGGCTTTGACTTTGTTTACTTAGATATTTAGTAAATCGAACAACAGGCCACATAATTTCACTCTGTGGCCCACAAGCCACATTTTGGACAGCCCTGCTCAATATCATTGATCATTTTCCTTTTTTTTTGCCATCTTAGCCATTATGATAGTTGGTACCTCATAGTTATTTTAATGTATAATGATTTGGAGCATTTTTTCATATGATCATATGAAATTTCTTTCTAAAAACTGCCTGTTTCATGTTCTTTGACCATTTATCAATTGGGGAATGATTTGTAGGCTTGTAAATTTGATTCAGTTATCTATATATTTTAGAAATGAGTCCTTTATCAGAAACACACGCTGTCCTTTATCAGCAACAGAGATGTAGAAGCCCACATTTATGGTTATAAAATACAGTCCTGTCAGATTAACTCTTCCAAGTCTTATTATCCCTTTTTACAATGAAAGGACTGAGGATTAGATGTTTAAGTGATTTGTCAACATGAGTTATCTGAATGAAAACTGAGGTTTTGAAACTGAGAATTTAAATTTTCAGGTTTTTTTACTTTACAAAGTAAACACAGCGTGTTTTTTAGATTTTTTTTTTTTTTTTGCAAGGCAATGGGGTTAAGTGGCTTGCCCAAGGCAACACAGCTAGGTAATTATTAAGTGTCTGAAGTCAGATTTGAACTCAGGTACTCCTGACCCCAAGGCCGGTGCTCTATCCACTGCGCCACCTAGCTGCCCCATAACACAGCATTTTTTTCTTTTTTGAATGTAGATAGCATTTTTCATTATGAATCCTTTGCAATTGCTGTGGATTGCTGTTTATGGCAAAGTTGTATACAACTGATCATTATACAGTATTGCTATTACTGTGTACAATTGCTGTTACTGTGGTTCTGTTCACTTCATTTTGTATCAATTTGGGTAGGTCTTTCCAGGTTACTTTTTTTTATTTAATATTTATTCTCATTTTGTACAAATTTTTTTTTACATTAATAAAATATTCTTCTTTAAGAGTAAATGAAATAACCCCTACCCCCCATAAATATAGACTTGCTTGAGCGATAAAGGGGAGAGAAAAAAATTAAAATTAAAAAAAATAGTAATAATCCTAGGTATGGCCAGGTGGCCCAATGGATGGAGCACCAGCCCTGGAGCCAAGAGCACCTGAGCCCACATCTGGCCCCGTACACCCAACAATCACCCAGCTGTATGACATGCAAGCCACCGAGCCCCTCTGTTCTGCAAAAACCAAAACAAAGAAAAAAAAGACCCAAAATAAAATAAAGTAGTAATAATAGTAGGGGTGGCTGGGTGGTGGACAGAGCATTGGCCCTTGAGCCAGGAGCACCTGGGTCCAAATCTGGCTTCAGACACCCAACGATCACTCTGCTATGAGGCCCCAGGCAGGCCACCCAGCCCCATTTGCCCTGAACCCCCCCCCAAATAATAATAATAAAAAATATGCTTGAGTCTTTGTTCCAACACCAACAACTCTGTTGTTGGTGGATCACATTCTTTATGATAAGTCCATCACAAAAGTTACTTCCATATTTTTCCACCGTTGCCATTGCTGATCGTAACTCCCTCCTTTCATATTTCTCCACTACCATGTACTATATTTTCTCTCTCCTTTCATTCTGACTCTGCTGTAGGGTCGTTGAGTGGTGCAGCAAACAGATCCCCAGCTCTGTGGCCAAGAGGCCCCGAGCCACCATACCATCACTTAGGCCCAGCATCCACCTGGCCCTATGGTCCTAGACAGGCCATCCAGTCCCAGCCCCTTGCAAGAAGTAAAAAATAAAATGCGTTATATCTGACCACTCTCCCCCCATGGTCCATCCTCTCCTCCTTCATTCACATCCCCACCCCTTCCCCCTGACCACCCTTCTTACTCCAGATGTCTATACTGCATTGAGTATATATGCTGTTTCCTCTCCTAGCCACCTCTGATGAGAGTGAAGTTTCCCTCATTCCCCCTTGCCACCCCCTTCCATATCATTGCAGTAGTTCATTGTAATAAAGAAAAATCTTATTATATGAAATATCTTGGCCTATTCCCTCTCTCCTTTTTCTTTTTCCCATTACATTTCCCTTTTTTTCTATTAGCTCCATTTTTACACCATATTTTGTCTTCGAATTCAGCTTTCTCCTCTGCTTCAACTATAAAAGCTCCCTCTACTTGCTCTATTAACTGAGAAGGTTCATATGAGTATTATCAATGTCATTTTTCTATACTGGAATACATACAGTTCATCATCATTAAGTCCCTCATATTTTCCCCCTCTCCTTCAATCTCTATGCTTCACCTGAGTCCTGTATCTAAAGATCAAACCTTCTGTTCAGCTCTGGCCATTCCAATAGGAACATTTGAAATTCCCCTGGTTCATTGAAAGTCCATCTTTTTCCCTGCAAGAGGACATTCAGCCTTGCTGGGTAGTTGATTCTCGGTTGCATTCTAAGCTCTTTTGCCTTCCAGTATATTATATTCCAAGCCTTACGAGCTTCCAGTGTAGTTGCTGCTAAGTCCTGTGTGATCCTGACTGCAGCTCCACGATATTTGAACTGTGTCCTTCTGGCTGCTTGTAATATTTTCTCTTTGACTTAGGAGTTCTGGAACTTGGCTATAATATCCCTAGGGGTTGGTTTTTTGGGATTTATTTCTCAGGGGGATTGGTGGATTCTCTCCATTTCTATTTTGCCCTCTCATCCTAGAATATCGGGGCAGTTTTCCTGTAGTAATTCTTTGAAAATGATGTCAAGGCTCTTTTCCTGATCATGACTTTCAGGTATTCCAATAATTTTTAAATTATCTTTCCTAAGTCTGTTTTCCATATCAGTTGTTTTTTCAATGAGATATTTCACATTTTCTTCTAATTTTTCATTTTTTTGGTTTTGAGTTATTGATTCCTGATTTTGTTAAATTCATCAATCTCCCTGAATTCCATTCTTTGTCTGAAGGATTTGTTCTCCTCAGAGAGTTTTCTTATCTCTTTTTCCATCTGGCCAATTTTGCTTTTTAAAGCATTCTTTTCCTCAATAACTTTTTGAACTGTTTTATCCATTTGACCTAAGCTGGTTTTTAGCATGCTATTTTCTTCAGCATTTTTTTGGATTTCCTTGACTAGGCTGTTGACTTTATTTTCATGTTTTTCCTGCATCTCTCTCATTTCTTTTCGCAGTTTTTCTTCTAACTCCCTCATTTGATTTTCAAAGTCTTTTTTGATCTCTGTCATAGCCTGAGTCCAATTTCTGTTTTTCTTGGAATCTTTAGATGCAGGAGCTTGTTCTTCCTCATCTTCATACTAAGTATTTTGATCCTTCTTGGGCTCACAGCAAAATATTTCTCAATGGTGTTCCTCTTTTTCCTCTACTTGCTCATTTTCCCAGCCTGAGCCTGGTTTTGGGGTGCTTCTTGAGCTTTTGGAACACTCCCACAAGGATCTCAGTGTGTGAGGCTCTGTCCTCCCTCTTGGTCTGTGAATGACCATAAGCGCCCCCCTCTGCTATGGGGCTGAGGTGGGGGGGCCCTGATGTTCTATGGGGGGGCCTAGACTGCAATCAGGATCTGAATGTGGTCAGAGCCCCAGAGTCCTGTTCTGGGGCAGAGGACAGAGCTCTGCAGTCTCTCTCTTCACTCCCCTCCCTAGGTTCAGTGGGCTCATGCCCTGGGGGCTCCTGCTTACCGGCTCCGCCTGCTTCTGTTCCTGGATCTGGGCTGTGCTGGCTGCTGCCTGCTGTGTGCCCTGATGGCTGGAGTCCAAGTGCAATTTCTGGCAGAGGTCCCCCGCTGTTCCCTCAATTTGTGCCGGGTGCTCCCCCCAGGGGTGTAGCTCAGGAGACTCCCCCACTGCTGTGAGCCGTGGCTCTCAGTGCCCTGGGGCTACCTCCCGGGAGGCTGAAGTTCTTTTGCTCTGGTGGCCACCCCTCTGACCCCGGGGAGCAGAGCCTTTCTGCTCTTTTCCAGGTTACCTTGAATAGGGGAACTGCCGCACTGGGTCCCTCTGTGGGTTCTGTCTCTCGAAAATTTAGTTAGGGTCCTTCGCTTATGAGTTTTATTAGAGAGCGCCTAAGACAGGATCCTTTCTTGTCGCCATCTTGGCTCTGCCCCAACACAGCATTTTTAATCCTATAAATGTTCCCTCTTTAATGGATTGATTTGTATCACAAGAACAAATGCATATAACAAGAAATCAAGAAAATGATATTAGATACCAAATGGAGAGGTGGGTAGAAGGCACATGACTCCATGCCCAGCACTCTCTCCACTGGGTTGTTTAGCTGCTGCCAGGTAGCTTTTACTAAAGTCTAGGTCTTACTGATATTTCCCAATACTACCAATCATCAGGATAAATCCTTTGTCAGAGAAAGTAGGAAGTAGACTAGACTTCACCTAGTAATTTTGTGAGTGCTTCTTTGACAGAGAGTCTTAATAATACATCAATCATAATGGAAGATCAATCTGAAATATGATTGAAGTAAGAAGCTACATCTCAGAAATGGTAAGTCTATGGGTAAATAAGATTTTATTTTTTTCAGAACAATTTCAAGAACATAGCCAATGCTTAAAGTTTGGCACATTGTTACTGTTTTGGATTATAATCTGCATTTTAATTTATAGTAGTTTTCTCTGCTTTTATGTATATTGTCTAATGCAAATTTACTTGTCTTCATATGAGTTCTTGACCACTTGTGAACGTGGCAAATGGAGTGAAAGTCTGCTTCCTGGACTTAAAGCTTATCTCAGTGTCTTGGGTCAGGCAATTTTGGTGTGGGTCCATAATAGGACCTTCTAGTTCATGATATGCCATGTCCTTCTCCTAGGCTTTCTTTAAAAGTACTTCCTAATGTTCTTCCTTAGATTTTAGGTTTCCATTGAATTACATGCCGAATCCTGAATCTCCTTATTGAATAAGTGTAAGACATTCATTCATATCTCTATTGTTCATCAATGGGCTTTTTTTTTTTTATTATACTTAGAGCTATTGTTTGCCTTTCAGTTTGAATGTTTAAAAGTGATAAATTTTTTTCAAAATGGAAAGTGAAAAGGGAGTGAAAATTATGGCATTTGTTTTACAGGTTTTGAGAACTTTTTTATTTTTTTATTTTCTGTTATTTTTTTTTAAAATCTCAAACAGTTCAAAGAGTGCATCTTTGCTAATCAGAGGAATATTCTAGCATCCCTGGGGTGGTTACACTGGTTTAATAAGAACTCACTCTGCTTTGAAGTCCTTTTAATCCTTCCTGAGCTAAGTGAGTGAGTTTGAAGGCAGCAACTGTAAATTTGAAGTTTCTTCATTTTATTTACATGTGTCTGGGGATCCATATAATTCATTTTTCAGAAGTACTTAAGCTGAGTTTTTGGCTTTTGGGCAGTTGCTTGAGAATGGGGCTTTGATTAGAAACCTAACTCTACTCCCTGGCACCTGCCAAGCCAATTCTAATGAGAGGTTATGACACATATGGCACCTGTTTTTAATAGGAAGCATGTAGGAGATTAGTGGTGACTGACATCTCTTTGACTTTTCTGGGGATAGTGCTGTATTCAGATCTTTTAAATGATTAAATGCCAATACTTCTGCCAGATTAAACTTCCTAAATAGATACTTTTCTTGATGACATTTCCCTGATTAAATGTACTCAATATTCCCAATTATCTAAATATATAGAGTTCAAATGGCTTATCCTAAAACATTCAAAGTCCTTTAGCACTTGACACTGTACTAACTTTCAAGAGAAAATAGACTACTCTCAATCTCTGGTAGACTTCCCATGCTTTCCAACCTCTCTGCATTTCTGTTTCTAGTTTATCATTTCTGAGTCATTTTCCTCCTTTGAAACCTACCCATACTCCAAGTGCATATCAGTTGCCATCTTCATGAAGTAGAAAAGACTTGAGGTAACAGCTAGAGCTACATTGCTAGGAATCATAGGAGGATAAATGGCATATGTCCTATTGAAACTAAGGTAGCTGAAAGATATTTAAGGATGTGAGCATGGAACCTGACTAAGCCTAAGTGGTAGAAAATCTCAAAGAATCCTTGGATTCCCAAAGAAATAGAGTGATTTGGGGAGAATGAGAAAATACCTCTTGAAGGTAGAATCTTTGTTTTGTCTTTGTTGTTGTACCCTTAGTACCTAGCAGAGTGCTTTATACATAGCACTTAACATGCTATAATTCTATCAGTTTCTTTTGTGGAATTAAACAAACCTGGCAATATTTGTTTTCCTTCTACAATCATAGGATGGTTTTTTTTATTTTATTGATGTTCTTTGTTTATACATGACTAACATTTACATATTACTAGTACTCTTCGAGAATTCTTTTTATGCTCTAAAACCTTCATTTTTTAAAATTTATTTTTCACTTACATACAAAGATAGTTTTCAACATTCCTCCTTTTGTAATCTTTTGAGTGCCACATTTTTTTCTACCACCTTCCCTTCCCCTTTGGCCCCCTCTCCTTGGCAGCAAACAGTTTGATATAGGCTGTACATTTATAACTGTTTTTAACATTTTCATGTTAGTCATGTTATGAAAGAAGAATTAGAATAAGGGGAAATTTATGAGAAAGAAAAAAAACAAGAAGTTTTAAGAAGTGAATATAGTATTCTTTGCTCTGCATTCAGAATTCATTGTTTCCTCTCTGGATTTGAATAGCACTCTGACTTAGCAGGTCTTTCAGGATTGTTCTTGATCTCTGAACTGCTGAGAGAAATTGTTTCCATCATAGTTGATCATCATACAGTGTTGTTGTTAATGTGTACAATGTTCTGGTTCTACTCACTTCACTCAGCATTAGTTCATGTAAGCATCAAGCTTTTCTGAAGTCAGACCACTCATGATTTCTTACAGAACAAAAGTACTCCATAATTTTCATTCATTTTCAGCCATATAAGAAGTATTTTGCAAATAAATCTCTTAATTAGCCTCAACTTTATGATATCTTTTTCCTTAAAATGACAAAACTGGAAAAGGATCTCTGTAGTAAGAATACATTTATTTGGGTATTTGCCACATTGGATAGGTTAGTTTTTCCTAAACTAAACTATCCTAAAGACTTGTTTGGATAAGTTGCCTAGAATGCTAGTTTTTGATGTAGCTTCCTAGTCATCCAAGGCTAAAAAATAAAGAATTCAAGTCTTAGTGGAGTTGGAACCCCACAGACTTGATAAATTTTTCAATTACATTCAAACCAACTTTTGAAATAAGGAAACAAGGAAAGTTTCATTTACTGTATCTTTGCCATCTTTTATATTCCATTATTATGGAAATTTACCTGTTGTTAAATGTTAGATCATCAGTGAATATTTTATTTCTTCTTAATCCTGATCCTAAACCACTGCTCTAACCCAGAATGAGGCTTGCTCCATAAGAAGTTCAGATTTCTGTAAACAGTGGTATAGTACTGAACTTGAACAAAAAATTTCAGAATTATTATACTTAGAGAAAAATTACAAAGAAATGAAGAGTTTGATGATCAGTTTTCATAGATAGACCTAGAAGGGACCTCATAAGCCATTGTGCTTAATCTTTTCTTTTTACAGTTGAGAAAAATGAGGTCTATTATGAAAAAAATAAAACTTTTAAGAATAAGGGGGCTGGGTGTATTTTTAGCCAGCAAGTTATAAGACATTTTAAAAATTAGAATTATAGCATTTATGATTGTTGATCAGATTGTCATCTTAGTAGTTGTACTGTCTACAGGGGTTAGGTCTGGGGTTTTTATTGAGTAGTAGTTGCTGAGTCAAAGCATAATATCATACGTAAAAATACATATAAATAATAACTACTTTGTGGACTTTTGAATTGGTTCAGCCCTAAGGCAAGAGATTCTTGAGAGGTATCTTCTACCCCACTCTTTCCTCCATGGTTAGTATAATTTTGTTTTTGAGTAACCTATTAATAGGAAATAATATATTTTCCTTATTTCTTCTCCAGTTCATTCCTAATTCCACATTTTTCCTCTCTTACAAACAACAAAACAGTCTTTGGCCTCCTAGTGGGTGCCTTGGTCTGGGCTGTGTTAGAACATCATCATTTCTATCCTGCATTTGGAGATGGTTCTTTCTCCTACCATGCCTCTCTGATAAATTTGCTTGTAAACTTTTTTTTAGGGTTTTTTTTTTTTTTTTTTGGCAAGGCAAATGAGTTTAAGTGGTTTGCCCAAGGCCACACAGCTAGGTAATTATTAAGTGTCTGAGTCCAGATTTGAACCCAGGTACGCCTGACTCCAGGGCTTGTGCTCTATCCACTGCACTACCTAGCCTCCCCGAGACTAGACTTTTTTTTAGAGATATTTTATTTATTTTGAATTTTACAATTTTTTCTGCTAATCTTGCTTCCCTCCCCCCACTCCCCACAGAAGGCAGTCTGTTAGTCTTTACATTGTTTCCATGGATGCTTTGATTTGTTTTAGACTTCTTGAAAGATACTGAGGTGCATACTTCCTATTCAACTTAGGACCTGGCTTCACCCTCCATTAACCCCAGTATTAGGCCAATACTAAGATTAATTTGGCTCTCCAGTATGTCCCTTCCTAGAGTACTTGCAAACTATTAGCAGTCTTCTTGTTTAGCCTTGGATTGGTTGCAGAAGCTCTCTGGTGTTTCCACTTTGGTTTTATTGATTCTCCATTTATCTGGTACCCATTATATCCTTGGGGTACCTGTTAGGGGAGCTGAGTTCTGTTATGAACTTTCATGTCATTATAACTAAAAGTTCTATATAGATCAAACTTTTTTTTCCCTCCCCTTAGGAACTAAAAAAGTTAAGCCTCTCAAGGGATTCCTAGAAGGATTATAGTTCCTATTTAGCCAGCTAAGGGTCTAGCCTAGACTTTCTTGGGTTCCTCTCATAAAATGTAGATGTTACTTATCTTTGGAAAGGCAATAACTGGGAGAAGAATTTATGGTTTATTTTGTTAGTTTATTTAGTTTGCAGGTGTTTGTTTCAGTTATTTAAAAGAGAAGTCCTCTGAATCTCATATTTCTCAGTTTCAGTGAAACTGGCACTTTTGGCTTTAATCAAGAGCAGTGGCATCTAATATTAATAACCTGAAAATAGTTGCTGCTTGAGTTGAAACTGGTTTTTACTCAAAGTAACTCACTGGATTTCACTTTCTACAAGTCCTTTTCTAATCTCTGCACAGCTTGAACATTTTTTTCCTTTTTCTTTTAAACCTCAGAGTTTGAGTTAAATTCCTTTGAAACTCAAGCCAAAGTTTTAGTAGTAGATGTCACAGCTTGGGCTATAGGCAGAAATGTCACTTTTGGAGTTTTAGGGTTCCAAGGCTTTGAGTGCTTCTTTATTCCTATTTTCACATTTTAATTTATCCAAGTTTTCGAATGGATTAATCTTTCTGCCTGTGATCTTGTTTTACCTTGAGATTATAGCAAATCTTGACATTTCTCTTTAAAATAAGTAAAGACATTTAACCAATCTTTGAAGCCATCCCTGTTAGGAAATGAGCCTCAAAGAACAGTAACTACACGATAGGATGTGAGGTTTTGGAAAGTAAAATACTCTTCCTTCTGATTGGAGAAATTTAAAATTTCTTTGTTTTGTCCTATAGAAGCCTATTGTTTTTTAGTGTTCAATTTCTGTGCTATATTTTTTTTTGTCCTGTACTTGGCTATTTTGGGGCTCCACTCTTTAAAAAAAAACAACTATAAGATACTTTTGATCTGTGTGGCCTTAGGACAGAACGAAAGCAAGTGATTCTGGTATCCAGATTTTGCTTTCTGGGCAACTACTTTCTACAGTTTCTAAAAGTGGATGACATGACCCATCCTGAACCCTTTTCATTCCTCTCATCTCCTCCAGTGAAAACTAGAAATCTTCATTAAAGATTAATTCATTATTTATTTTGGACTCTAAGCCAAAAGAGCATATACCTTTGGAAAACATATCTTTGCCTGTTTTTCTTACTTGGTGAATATTAAGTAACAAGAAAGTTAATCTATTAGTCTAGATTTGAAGTCTATAGTTAGAATTACCATGCTGTCTTTTTGAGAATGAAGTCATAGATTTCTATTTGGTCTCTAGAATCTTATTGACCTTGACCTTGACCTTGACTGTTGTTGACCTTTGTTGAAAAAAAGATGAAATTGCTAAGAGCAATGGGATTTGGTCCATATTTAGCTGTATGTGTGTGTGTACAAACATGTATTATGTATATGTATTTATACATAGACACATATTTGTGTGTGTATGTGTATGTATATGTATATGTATATGTGTATGTATATGAGAGAGACTGGCTTCCCTCTCATCTTTCCTCTAACTCTCCACATCTTTCCAAGAAAGACTAGACTTTATTTGTTCAGACAAAATGCAAGAAATTTTTATTAAGTTCTTGCTGTATATAGAGCATTGTGATAGATGTTTGGAGTGATAAATTGAGATGGAATTTTTTTTCTGCCCTCATGGAGCTTATAGTTTACTATGTATATAAAATTTGGAGTATTATATGACATTGCATAATTAGGAAATTAATGATCTGTGAGGTCTGAGGGACAGGGCTGATACTAAGCAGAGGACTGGGATGCAGTTCAGAGTTTCATGAAGAATATAACATTTTAGTTATGTTTGAAAAGATGTATAGAAATTTAACAACTAAAGGGGAACAGGAGAGAGTGGGTTTTCCACAGACAGGGAAAAGCCTTATTTTTTTGTTTTTCGATTTTTCAAGGCAATGGGGTTAAGTGGCTTGCCCAAGGCCACACAGCTAGGTAATTAATTAAGTGTCTGAGACCGGATTTGAGACCAGATTTGAACCCAGGTACTCCTGACTCCAAGGCCAGTGCTTTATCCACTACACCACCTCACCGCCCCACAAATTTACTTTTTAATGTCAAAATATTCCATAATAATTTTTAGCTCCAATCAAAAAACATTTATTCAAATTTTGAATATGCAGAGCCTTTTAGTAAAGTCCTATTCATATTTTGTCATGAACTCGATGGCAAAAGCCCTGGGAGTAAAATATAAGCTTTTGTAGGTCCTATCAAGGTGGAAAACTTGACTTTGGACTCCATAATGACATGTATTTTAAAAAATTTTATTTTATTTGAGGGCTGGTCTAGTTAAGTTCATAGAGAGGCTCATTATGAGAAATGATAAATTTCTTTTTGTCCACAGGAACTCATGATATATCCATTTCTGAGTCATATAGAGTTTGGGATTAGAGTTAGTAAAGGAAATGAAATTTCAATTTCTTACAGTGCTAATTTATGTAAGGCACTTTGTCAGCTGTTGATATACAAATAGAAGATAACCTACTGTCTTATGACCTTTTCTCAGTCTTTATCCTTCTTAATTTCTCTTTTGCAGTTGACACTATTCTCTCCTAGTACTCAGCCTACCCATCTAGCTATTCTTTCCCAGTCCCCATTGTCAGTTCATTTTCCATATTATGGCCCCAAACTGTGAGTGTAATCTTTTACGGATTTTTCTCTTTCCACAGTCTCTTTTTTGATGATACCATCATTTCCCATGGTTTTTAATTATTATCTCTATTTGGATGACTCAGCACTATATTTCTAACTCCAGATTCTCCTCTGAGCTTCATTCTCATCACTCAGTGCTTGTTGGATATTTCTTCTTGGAAGTTCCAGAGGGATCTCAAACCTATGAAATTTAGAGATCCAGGTCCAGAATGAAACTCTTTTTACTTTTTCCCTCATTCCCCTCTTCTGATCTTTCTTATTGTTGTTTAGGGCTTCACCTTTATTCTAGTCTTCCAGAATTGTGCTGTCAGCCTTATTTTCTTTTCTTCCACCTCTCTCACTCTACATATAAAATCACCTTCCACATCTGACCCTTTCTCCCTATCACAGAATTACCATATTTCTTCAGACACTCACCACTACTCAGTTTATTTCAGTGACATAGCCAGTGAGTTATCTGAGGTCCAATTTGATTTGAGATCTTCTAATTCCAGATTCTGCACTCTGTCTATTGAACCATCTAGTTCAGTGCTTATTGAGGCTGCCTGCTCATAGAATCTCTTTTCCTTTAAATAGCAGAAGTACCCCCTTCCACATAAGGCCTCCATACTGTCCTCTTTACTTAATGTCAATTGGTATTGCCTTGCCTCCTAATGTTTATCTGCTTTGTATTTATTTTTCTCTTTATTTTAAATATTATTTCATATCTTTTCTTTTCACAACATACATTTTTTAATGTTATCCTTCTTCCAGCCCCTTCATAATGAGCCATTCCTTTAATAATAAATCAAAGGAAAGGGGGAAGCTAGGGTGACACTGGCTTTGGAGTCAGGAGGACTTGAGTTCAAATCCGGCCTCAGATACTTACTAATTGCCTAGCCGTGTGAACTTTAACAACTCACTTAACCCTATTGCCTTAAATAAATGAAATGAATAAAAAAAAAGAATCAAAGGAGAGATGGAGAATAAAGTTAAAAATAACTGACATAGGGAAATAGGATCTTATTTGCTATGTTTCACACCCAGAGACCCCCCCTCATTTCTGCAAGGAAGTAGGGAAAGCTCTCTTCTGACCTATCTTGTCTTTGTGACCATGCTTATTTATTTTAATATTATATCATTAGGATTTGATTTTTTTGTGGTTGTTCTTTCCATATATATTTTTATAGTTATGTATATTTTTTCCTGATTCTCTTTACCTTGTATCAGTTCACATAAATCTTTCCATTTTTCTTATTTTTGTTACAGTCATTATTTCTTATATATGTACACTAATAATGTAATTATATTCATTTATTATAATTTTTATTAACCATTCCTGAATTGAGGAATAACTTTTGTTTCTAGTTCTTTGCTACTACAAAAAGTATTGCTATAAATTTTATGATGTATGGGCCCTTTTTATCATTAGCTTCCTTGGAATATATCCCTAGTGTTAGATTCTGTAGGTCAGAGTTTATGACATTTCATTCATTTTGTTTGCATAATTCTACTTTCCAGAATGTTTGAATAAATTCACAGTTCCTCCCATGATGCATTAGTGGTTCTTGTCTTTCTATACTTCCTTCAGTATTGACAGTTGATATTTTTTACTGCTGCTTTTTAATTGTTTGTAAATTCATGTTTTGAGGGTGGTTTGTTAATTTTCTTTGACCACTTCTTTGTTAGGAATTGAATTTTATGCTAGTACATTTCTGTTGTTTTTCTAGCTTAGATATATAGTTGTTTTGGGGTATCTGCTACAAAGTTTTTTTTCCCAGGGTGACACTACTGGAAAAAGTAGCATTTTTTTTTGTAAAAGATTTTTGATTTTGTATAATCAGAATTATCTGCTATATCCTTTACAATCACCTTTAAACTGTGGTTAAGAATTTAACCCTACCCACAATTTTGAGAGGTAGAGGATCTGCTTATCTTCTCTCTCTGTCTCTGTCTCTCTCTCTCTCTCTCTCTCTCTCTCTCTCTCTCTTTTGGTTAGGTTTTTGCAAGGCAAATGGTGTTAAGTGGCTGCCCAAGGCCACACAGCTAGGTAATTATTAAGTGTCTGAAACCGAATTTGAACCCAGGTACTCCTGACTCCAAGGCTGGTGCTTTATCCACTATGCCACCTAGCCGCCCTATCTTCTCTTTTTTATTGGTATGATCTTTAATATTCAGATCACATCTCCTTTTTTGTATTTCTTGTGAAAAAGCTCTAAGATGTTTATCTAAACCCATTTTCTCAGATACTGCTTTCCATTTCCCCCTAGCAATCCTTGTCAAATAGGGAATTCTTTCTCAGTAATTTCCATTTTGGGGTTCACCAAATATGTGATTATTTAGTTCAGTTCTTATTCTTCCTTCTCTAATTGAATGCAATGAGCAATTTTCTTATTTTTTTAATAAGCACCAAATACTGTTGATGACAACTAGGATATAACCTGAGGTCTGAAAATGCTTTTCCCCTTTCTTGTGGTCTTTTGTATTGCTTTGGCTGTTTTGATGACATCACACTAGGTCTGTAAATTAGTTTCGTTTGCTGTCTTTTTTACTTATATTATCTTGACTTATCTATGGGTACTGATGATTTCTCCAGTTATTTAGATTATTCTTTGTTTCTTCAGTCAATTATTTCTTTTAAGGTATGGATTATGTTTTGATGTATTTACTCTCCATTATTTTTGTTTTATACATTTTGTAATTTTTTTTAATGGAATCTCCCTTGCCCACTATTCCTTCTTGTATATTGCAAATCCTATATAAAATACTGTTGATTTTTCTGCATTTATTTTGTAAGTTTTGTTACTTATTGAAGCTGTTAAATGTCTAAATTTTATCTTCTGACTCCCTAGGATTTTAATTTTAAAGCACTTATCAGAATTCCTGGCACATAGGAAGCACTATATAAATGTTATCAGCTATTTTTTATTATTATTAAACTCCCTTGTCATATCATCAGCAGTATAATTTCTTTTCCTCCATTTGTGTTTAGGATTCTCTTCCCCTTATTGCTAGCATTTCCTATAGCAATATCAAGTAACAATGACGAAAAGGGACATCCTTGCTTGTGAGTTTACTAGGAAACTTTCTATTATTAAATGATTTAATATAAAGTTTTAGTTGTAGACACACACATTTTATTGTATTAAAATAGTTCCTCTCTGCCTATACTTGATAGTTTTTTAATTATAAATGAATTCACTTGGTTAAAGGTTTTTTCCTAAATCTTTTGATATAATCATATACTTTTGAGTATTTTAATTTTCGTTATTTTCTTGATGGTGATCATTCTTTCATAAATGATATAAATTCTATTTGAGGATAATGCCTTTTTTTTTTTTTAGATTTTTCAAGGCAGTGGGGTTAACTGGCTTGCCCAAGGCCACACAGCTAGGTAAATATTAAGTGTCTGAGGCCGGATTTGAACTCAGGTACTCCTGACTCCAAGGCCAGTGCTCTATCCACTGGAGGATAATGATTTTTTTTAAAGATAAATTTTGTAATTTTTTTGCCAGTATTTTATTTAACAATTTTGGTATTTAAAGTCATCAGTGTTCTTGGTCTTTAGCTCAATTAGTTTTTTAATTCTTCCAGTGTTTAAGTAGTAAAGCCAGATTTTTTTTCCATTGCTTTGTTACAAAGTGTGTTGCTTCCCAGTTTTTAAGAATAATGTTATGTATTGTGAAACACATTTGATTGAATTATCCTGCAAATATCTTTTTTTCTTCTTCCTGTTAGTAATTCCTTTACAGGTAGTTCATTTTCTTCTCTAAGACTGGATTGACATTCTTCAATAACTTGGTTTTTTTTATATTTTCCTAGATAATTATTTATTTCAGAAACTTTTCTTGCTATATAACACTATTGTAGGTTTTGATATTTACTTCATTATAAAATTAGATTTTCTAAAAGTTTATAATTTTTTGTTACATTTTTCCAAGAACCAGTTTTTAGTTTTGATGATCATTTATTTTTCTAGCATTTTTGATTTCCAATTTCTTTCTATGATTTTTTCTTAGGTATTCAATTATTATTTGTGTTTTTGTATCCTTCTAATCTTTAAAACTGCATATTTAATTCAATAATTCTTTTGTGTTAATTCATCTTTTTTAGGATTATACTTTTTCTTCTGTGAACTGCTTTAAATTTTCCTAGAAAATTTGGAATATTATCATACTGTTTTATTTTCTTTTTCTTTCTTTTTTTTCCTGTGATTCACTCATTGTTCAGGATTTTTCTTTTTATCTTCATTTATATCTGTTTCTTTTCTTGTTCTTCTAAAATTGACTACTATTTTTTATTGCATTGTATTTTGTGAAGGATGTACTTTGTATTTATGGTTTTTATATTAATTTTGAAAATTCTTTGTGCTCTAATATATTGACAGATTCTATATGACACAGAGAAATGGTTTCATTCAGTTCTAAATTATCTAGCTGTTCATTTAGTTCTATAGTTTCCTTTTTATTTATCTTCCTATTGCTTTTTCTAACTCTGAGAGAGGTTCTGGAAAGCTACAGTTAGAGCTATGGATTAACAATATCATGATTACATTCAGTATTAACAGTTTTCCACTTTGAGATCTTCTAACCTTTTTTGACTTGTAATTATCTTACTTGTACTATCAAGACTAGGTTAAATGGAATGAAGCACTTTCTGTATTCTCAGGAACATGACTAAAGAAATGAAAAACTTGATGAATTTCACCCGATTATTTTCTTTTGTTTGGATAAAGAAAACTCTTGCAAAATGAGAGGTTTTTTTTTTGTACTTATACTTGACACAGAAAAGTTTCCAAAAATTTCAGGAGAGTAGAGTTGTGTGAGACCACTTAAGCTCTGTTTGCTTTAGTTTCCTTATTTCTAAAAGGGGTTTTATAATAGCATCTACTGGTAGATTATTTTAAGGATAAAATGAGATAGTAGCCATAAAGCCCTTTTCAAGACCTAAAGTACTATATAAATATTAGCTATTACTATTTTTCTTAGTAATAAATTATGTGTGCAAGTGATTATAGGAATCTTTTTTTTTTTTTTTTGGCAAGGCAAATGAGTTTAAGTGGCTTGCCCAAGGCCACACAGCTAGGTAATTATTAAGTGTCTGAGCCCAGATTTGAACCCAGGTAGGCCTGACTCCAGGGCTGGTGTTCTATCCACTGCCCCACCTAGCCACCTCGAATATAGGAATCTTTAAGAGGGTTTCTTGTTCAGAAGTTCCCACCTTAATTTATGGATGGGTTATTTAAACTTACAGTGGATTTGATCTGATCTAATAGTCATCTGTTGGGCTTTAATCGCTGTCCCAAAACAGTACAAGATATTTGATTTTTTTCATTGGGAAATATTTTATGAATAGGAAATTAACAAAAAAAACCCCTGCAGATTTAGTATAATGAATATAAACCACAATCCTGTGCATTGCCGTCATTTGAAGGAGTAAGCTATTTTTAAGTTTTGTTGAACGCAAGTACTAATTTGTATGTACTTTCTGTGAATGTCAAATAATTAAGGGAACATTTTTTAGTGTTCTGTCACCTGCTGATTTAGCATTACTGATTATTCAATCCAAGTAATAGTTAATGAAATAAAATAAAATAAAATAAAATAGCACTAAAAATAGAGTTGGTAGGAAATAAAAATAACTATTTTTGGCTCTCAAAAACAAGAATGTAATTTTCCCCACAAACCTCTACAGGAGTTCAGGAATGGTATATATGAACTCGGGAGTGGATTGTATTTACTCAAAAATATTGATTGTAGAATCATTTATGTTAGATGAAGAGACCTATTCCTTAGTATAGTAGATTACAGTAAGAGCTTCATTAGTTTAGACCTGGATATTGCTGGCATCTCATGTCCCCTGGATTAAGAACAATTGGGAAGAGCCAAACTGACTTCACAACTCTCTTTTATAAAGCATGGGATGGGTGATTGATTCACAATCATCTGGAGGCAATCTCTGAATGAAGCTCAGCCCCTTTAGCCACAAGAGGCACATATATCTTGGGAGCTGGTGCCTCAAACAGTTATCCATACCTTGGAATATCATCAAATTATTGGAAAATTGTTTATATTGATCAGACTTCCCTGATCACTCTCTACCCAAGTGATTTAAGTTCTTTGACTCAGATACAACATGCAAATCTAAACATTTTTGAACAGGCTATTGAATATTAGCTTTGAATGATGCATTGATTTTGATGATTATGCCCAATGATTTTGTGGCTGATAGAGCAAGAAAATTTGTATTGTAATCCTGATTGGATTAATAATTATGCTTGTGGATAAATTTACTTGATTTTGTTGTGCTTCTGAGACCACTCCAGATGAAATGGTCTCTTTTAAGTGATAAAATTTTCTTCAAAATTGCTTGAGTGAATTTGTGGGCACTTTAAAAAGCTTGATTAGTATACCAAAAAGATTTTCTTGCTGATCTGCTCAATATATGTTTGAAATTCCTTTTAGGCAGCTTCCTTTAAAGTTATTCTACAAGTTATATAGAAAACTATCATTTATAATTTAAAAGTATAAAATTATATTAAGAATTTTCATTTCTAGAAAGTGGAGGCATATTTTTTGAAAGCTGAAAGACTATTAGAAAATATAAATGGAATTAAATGAAACCTAATTGATATTTCTTCATTTATTGGACAAATGATTTTTTAATTTTTAATTTTCATGGGTTAATTATAGGATCATAGAGTTAGCTCTGAAATCTTATTTGATTGTTTCATAATCATGTATTAGCCCCCTATTATATTCTGAGTATTGTATGTATAAGTGCCTATTCATGTATATGTATATAGATACATTTACATGTAAACACTCATGTAAATATGTGTAGAATTATATCTATATCTATATGTATACCATCTATATCTATATCTACATCTACTTCCATATCCATGTCCATATCTATATCCATATCCACACACAGAATTGAGCTTGACAGGTCCAGATGATTTAGGATGAGAGGTCTTAGAAAGAAAAGATTGTCAACTTTGGGGGGATTAGGGAAAACTTCATGGATTTGGTATTTGATCTGGCTCTTGAAATATAGTAGAATTTCTTTGGCTGTGGTTGGGGAGGATGGGCCTCTAATGATATGCTTGAAATAGGGAATTACCTAAGCAAAATGCAGGTTGGTTGGAAAGGGTGGGAAGTCTTTCAGAGACTGAGAGTTGTCTACTTTGACTTTCAGAATAGTATAATGTCAAGTGGTGAAAGGTTTGAGTATTTTAGGGTAAGTCTTTTGAACTTTATGTTTTAGGTTAATACGAATATTGAGCATATTTAATCAGGAGAGTGATGTCATGAGAGGTATCCATTTAGGAACCTTAATCTGGCAGAAGAAAGTTGACTATATTAGAAGAGAAAGAGGTTGGAGTTGGAAGGATCTATAAGAAAGGGTTCTTTTTTTTTTTTTTTGCAAGGAAAATGGGGTTAAGTGTTAGAAAGAAATTTCTGTAGTAGAATTTTTTAAAATTATTGTTAATTTGTTAATTTTAATGAGCATATATTTGAGAAATAGTGTACTTAGAACAACGTATATGTAAATATTTTGTCTATATAAGATTAAATTTTTATATAATTTTGACCTTTGTTTTGTTTTGAGTTTGTTTTTATGATTTCATGTTTCTGTATAGTAATCATTTTTATTTTAATGGTACAGAATTTTTAAATTATCATGTTAGTATCACAACTAATTCCACCATTCTTAAATTATTAAACACTTAGCTTTGTTTACAATTTTTCCGGTTATTAAAATAAAGCAACAATAAATATTTTTGTTCAAACAAGTCTTTTGCCTTCTATAAAACTAAGACATTTTTCAATGTAGTCATTAATAGTGAAAACATTGTATCAAAAGGTTTCTTCAGTATTATAGTCCATATTGTTTATAGCCAAATTACTCTCCAAAAACACTGGATCCATTTGCATTTCCAGAATCAGAATAGGAGATACACATTATGAATACCTTTGCTAATAGATGAGGATTCAATGTTATTTTAATTAGTGTCTCTTGTTATTGCATGGCTCTAAGTTTTTCATGAGTTATTCATAATTTGTATCTCCTTTTTTATATCTCCGACCTTTAGTCTATTGAGATGGTTCATCTTCTTACCAATTTGAATCTATTCCTTATTTACCTTATTTTATTTTAAATATTTTAGTTTTCATTTTCTAAAATCTTTATTGCTACATAATCATATCTGTATTTTCTTTTTTAAAAATTTTATTTTTTTATTAGCAAAAATTTTCTTTACCCCAAAATAATTTAATGCAAATTATTCTTATTAATATGAATAGTTAATAAAAACAAATTCCCTTATTGACCATGTCCAAAAATGATTACTTTGGAATAATTTCATTGATTAGAGTTCTTCTCTCTCTCTCTCTCTCTCTCTCTCTCTCTCTCTCTCTCTTGCTCTCTCTCTCTCTCTCTTTTTTTTTTTTTTTTAGTTTTTTGCAAGGCAAATGGGGTCAGCTAGGTAATTATTAAGTGTCTGAGACCGGATTTGAACCCAGGTACTCCTGACTCCAAGGCCAGTGCTTTATCCACTATGCCACCTAGCCGCCCGAGTTTTTCTCTTTTTCAAAATTGTTCCTAAAAAATGTTTTCCTTAAGGTCTTATTGTCTTCCTTCACATTTTATTGGTTCTGACTAGTCTCCCCACATTTCTCTTGTAGCAGTTTCTTTTATTATTTCTTATGGCACAATTGTATTTTATTACATTTATATACCATACTTTGTTTATTCATTCCCCAATTATTGTATTAAACCCTTCTTATTTCTAGGCCCTTGCTATTACCCCCCCAAAAGTCTTATAAATATTTTCGTACATATGTGATTTTTTTCATTCTTTTTTTGATCTCTTTGGCTTACAGGCCAATGGTGGTTTTTCTTTAACACAGTAATAGTTTGCAAAATTAATAACTTTTGGTGCACTGTTGCAAGCTTTTTTTCTCAAAAGCGTGGACCAATTTATAACTCCACTAACACTATCAATGGACTTGTTTTTTTCCACAGTTCCTCTAACATTTGTCATTTTTCTTTATTGTCAGTTTTACTAGTCTGATGGGTGTGAGGTGAAATCTCAGAAGAGCTTTAATTTGCATTTTAAAAGACAGTAGTGATTTGAAGTATTTTTTCCTAAAGCAAATATAAAAGCTTCATGTGGCATTGTATTTGCAGTGATGTACTGATCTAAAATTAATTTCTTTACACCACTGTTTAGTTCTCCCACCAAGGAAATTATTATATTTTATTTTTTTCAATCAGCAAAATTTCATATTTTCTTTATCCTACTCCCATCTCCCTTCACCCTACTTGAGAACAACATATAAACAAGGTAAAACAACATGTAATACCTAGGACACATTTTTAAAAACAACTAATTAATTAGTTAATATTTATTTTTATATAAATGATATTTCTTTTATACATTACTAAAATATTATTGTTTAAGAGTAAATATAATACCCCCTCCACCAAAAAATATAGATTCTCATGAGAAATAAAGTAAAGGAAAGAGAAAAAATATGCTTCAGTTTGGGTTCCAACACCACCAGATGTCTCAGGTGGATCACATTCTTTATGATAAGTCTATCACAAAAGCTACTTCCATATTTTTCCACCATTGCCATTGCTGATTGCAACTCCCTCCATCCATACCTCCCCACTACTGTATACTATATTTTCTCTTTCCTTTCACTCTGTCCCTCTTCTTAAACGTGCTGTAGGGTAGCTGAGTGGCACAGTGGACTAATCATGGACCCTGGGACCAAGAGGTCCCGAGCCCACATGCCACCCCTAAGGCCCAGCAGCCACCCGGCCCTGTGGTCCCAGATAGGCCACCTAATCCCAGCCCCTTGCAAGAAGTAAAAAAGAAAATGTTATATCTGACCACTCTCCCCCATGATCCACCCTCTCCTCCATCACCCACATCCCTCCCTTCCCCCTTTCCCCCCTTCTCTCCTTTTTACTCCAGATGTCTATACCCCATTGAGTATATATGCTGTTTCCTCTCCGAGTCACCTCTGATGAGAGTGAAGGTTCCCTCATTCTGCCTTGCCTTCCCCCCTTCTATATCATTGCAATAGCTCATTGCAATAAAAAAAAATCTTATCATACAAAATATCTTAACCTATTCCACCTCTCCTTTCTCTTATTTTTATAATATATTATATCTTCAAATTCAGCTCTCTTTTGTGCTCTCCTTCTACCTTCCATGGGGGAGATAGGATGGATGGAAATACAGCTAGCAATAGCAGCTGTGGGAAAAAAATATTGAAACACTTTTTTTATGGTGGACTTATGGTAAAGAAAGCTATCCCAACGACAGAACTGATGGCATCTGATATAATAAATTCAAGCGCACTTTTTTTTTAAGGTTTTTGGAAGGCAAATGGGGTTAAGTGGCTTGCCCAAGGTCACACAGCTAGGTAATTATTAAGTGTCTGAGGCCGGGTTTGAATTCAGGTTGTCCTGACTCCAGGGACGGTGCTCTATCCACTGCGCGACCTAGACACCCTCTGAAGTGCACTTTTAAAAAAAATTTTCTTGAGGTTTCTCTTTCTTTATGGTGGGGGGTGAGGGTGGGGGTGGCGTGGGGTGTTATGTGTTTACTTTTACAATATGATCATTGTAGTAATGTTTTTCATGTCTACACATTTTTAACCTACACTGGGTAGCTTGGGGGAATGGAATGGGAGGAAAGAAAAGAATTTAGAACTCAGGGTTTTGGAAGTAAATGTTGAAACTTGGTTTTGCTTGTAGCTGGAGGAAAAACTTAAAAATAAAATAAAATATAGCAAAGAGAAAAAAAGTTCTTTATTTCGTTAAAGATCCTTTTCTGTAGCCATGCATGCCCTCTCTCCTCTGCTCCCCCCCCCCCCCCCATTATCAGATTATTGTGAATTTTTCTGGGTAGATAATCTTGACCATAAACTCATGTTCTTACCTTTCTGGAATATTATTCCAAGCTCTCTGCTCCTTTTACATGGTGACTGCTAAATTGTGTCTTATTCTTACTGTGGTTCTTCAGTACTTTAGTTCTTTGATCTGACAGGTCTTATGATTCTAATGTTCTTTTCATTCTGTCCCAACTATAGTATGGTTAAAAGTACTTTTTTTTTTTTTTTTGCTAGAATATGGAAGTACTAGACTTTTTTTCTTTATGTTTTTGTAAGACAAATGTAGTTAAGTGGCTTGGCCAAGGTCACACAGCTAGATAATCTGAGGCTAAATTTGAATTCAGGTACTCCTGACTCTAGGGCTGGTGCTCTATCTACTGCTTAACCTAGCAGCCCCCAAGTACTAGCCTTTTGACATGAGTCCACCTCTTTCCACTTTGAAAGCTTTTCTGATCTCTCAGTATCTCAGATGATAGGAATCTCCAGTCTAAGACAAATGTCTTCAATGTTGTCATCTACTCTCCTGTGCTTTGGATTTTTAGAAGTCAAAATGTAGTGTATAGTAAGAATAATAAAATGGGACCCTGAGTCTCTATTAGACAGACTATAACTGTAAGCTTCTTAGCCCCCTGAGTCTGCTCAAGGGAAAGATTAGTGCTTTACTTTTTGCTCCTTAGGCATCTCCTTGAGGCAGGACAGAAGCAGAAGTAGTAATTTGAGTTATTTGTTATTAAACTTAGCACAGTTCTAAGTGTGGAAGATTCAGGTTTTGTGGGTTAAAAAGAGTTATGTTATGTGGGGCCAAGTTCATTATGAATATTTTGTATATTTCTGAGTGAAGAGTAGATGGTGTCATCTGAGAAGTTTTTATTTTAGTAAGTTTCATCTTTTCATAGTCCAAGTTCAAAAGTGTTTAAATAAGATTGAATCCTGAGAATGGATTATAGTGTAGTTTTATAATGTTTAGAACTGGAAAGTGAACCTTAGTTTTCATTTCAGGATCACGTCTTTAATCCTGGGAGGAATCTTAGATGTCATCTATTCTGATTTCATCATTTAACTATTTAGAGGCTGCTGAGGGTACAGTAAATAGAGCATTAGGCCTGAAATTTGGATGATGTATTCAAATCTTGTCTTAAACACTTAGTAATTGTGTGGCCCTGAGTGAGTCACTTATGTTCTCTCAGCCTCAATTTCCTCAATGATAAAATGGGGATAGTGATACTCCCAATGTAGGGGTTGTCGTGTGGATCATATATGATAATATCTGTAAAAAAATGCTTAGCATACAGTCTGGAATATAGTGGGCACTATAGAAATGCTTATTCATTTCCCATTCTCCAAATATGAGGAAGGTGAAATATAGGAAGATTAAAATTAAGGCCATTTTATTTCTTCCCTTCATAACTCTGCACTGTGATTTCTGATCATATTATTCAATTGAATTTATTTTATTGAAAGTTACAAATAATCTCCTAATTGTCAAATCTCCAAAAATTGTCACATTGCCTTTTTTCAATCCTCCTCTTGATTTCTCTAGAGCCTTTGATACTGCCCATCATGCTCCTCTTGTTGCTTTCTTCTCTTTAGTTTTTGATAACATTGGTGTCTCTTCTCTTTCTACATCTTTTACCGTCCCTTCTTTGTCTCTCTTGTTGCTTCTTGTTGATGAGGGCAGTGACATCTCACAGGTGATATTAAACCTTGCTCATAAATTAGATTTAAATAAGCAGAGCTCTTCCAGAATTGTTGAAGTTCAGTGTCAGGACCAAAGTCAAGACAACTGACAATGGCCTGTGATGCAGAGGGTGACCTTTGGTTTTCTAAATTAAGGTCTTTTTCTGGCCTTAGTTTTTCTTGGGATCTTCTTCTAAGTTGTCCCTGTCAACTGTGCGACTTTCTTGGCCCCTTTCCTGTGCTCCCTCCATATTCTTTCATTTGACTTCCTCGGATTTCATTTATCAACTCTGTGCAGATGATCTTCACATCTTTACATTAAGAAGCCACAAGTTCAAATTTAGACTAGACATTTCATAAGTGTATGACCCTAGGCAAATCCCTCACCCCTGTTTCAACTGTGAAATGGAAATAAAAACCTCACCAACCCCACAGAGTATGAGATAATGTTTGTAAACACTTATTATCTGGCGCATAGGGGCTTTATAAACACTAGCTGTTGTTGTATCATCATCATCATCATCATCATCATCGTTATTATTTATTTGACCAGCTCTAGCCTTTTTTCTCCCCTATATTATCATATTGTCCCACAGATATTTTTAATTTAATCTGTCTGAAATAGGGTCCATTGTCTTTCTCCAAATTCATGACTTTCTTACTTCCCTGTTATTGTTGTTGATACTACTGTCCTCCCAATCACTCAGGGCTCATAGTCTAGGCATTCTCAATTTCTCATTCCTCTTGACCCTCCAGGATCCAGTTTGTTGCCAGCTCTTTTTGTTCTGCCTTTTATTATCCAAACTTTTGTCAAACATTATCATTTCTACCTTTGTAACATTTCTTGTATAATCATCTTTCTCTCCTCTGACATTTGTACCATCCTAGTGCCTTGTTCATGTTACACACTGCCTAGACTGCTGAAATGGCCTTCTGGTTCATCTCCTTACCTCATGTTTCTCCCCTTTCCGATGCATTCTCCTTAGGTGTATCTGACTATGTCAAACACCACCTGTTCCTCTTAACTCCAGGGTCAAATATTCAATTTTCTCTTTGGCTGACCACCATAGTTTAGTTTCTTCTTATATTTTCTTACCTCCTTACATCTTACTCTCTTTCGCCCACAAACTTTTCTATCTCCTCACCATACTTTTCATGGCTTTCTTCCAAACTTAGAACTCTTTCCTTCATCTTTGCTTCCTGGGTCCCAGTCTACCAGATAAGTATCCCCTTCTGCAAGAACATTTCCAAGTCTTCCTTCATCTGATTGATTTCTTCCTGAGATTATCCTCAATTTATCTCAGTATATATCATTTGTATATAGTTAATGGCATTTTTCTCTTCCATGAGGCTGAAGTCCCTGAGAGCAGGGATTGAAAGTGTTCATCAGATTCAGAAGGTTTTTTTTTTTTTTTCTGTTTTGTTTTGTTTTGATTTTCTTCCTCTGGATGGGAATAATATAGTTCATAGCCAGTCTAATACAGTTGTCCTAGCTCTCAGGACTCCTGAGAGGACTTGCTTCCATTAAATTGTTCATCTCATAATGTTGTTGTTGATGTGTATGTTGTTCTTTTGGTTTTACACCCTTCACTCAGCTTCAGATCCCATAAGCCATTCTATGGATCTCTAGAGTCTGACCATTTATGGTTTATATAGAACAATAGTATTCCATCAAAGTAAATACTTTAAGAATTTTAACTATACTTTGCATTCTTTTTTGTTTTTTGTTTTAGGTTTTTGCAAGGCAAATGGGGTTAAGTGGCTTGCCCAAGGCCACACAGCTAGGTAATTATTAAGTGTCTGAGGCCAAATTTGAACTCAGGTACTCCTGACTCCAGGCCAGTGCTCTATCCACTGTGCCATGTAGCCACCCCTATACTTTGCATTCTCAATAGGGCTAACATATTGATTTGTTTTCAATGAATATTGAATAACTGATTGTTATAATGAATTTATAGGGTGGTTATTTCAGGCATCCTACAAAGCATTTCCTGAATTCTTTTCTGAAAAGCATTTTGTATGTATATGTATGTGTGTGTGTATCTTTCCTGGTAATGTAGTATGTAGTTTGGCTTAAAAAAATATGTAATTGTACTTTATGGTTCATTATTAAATGACTTATTGAAATGGCAAACTCCTGAATGTCAGTATTAGAATGGCCTGCTGAAATAACTAGCTGTCACTTTTCATCTAAGTGATTGAAATTAAACATGTAAAGCACAATGTGTAACTTGCTTTATATATTACTAAGATTTAGGGTGAGGATGAACTGCATGCCTGCAGTCTCTTATGGATGGAGAGTAATTCAAATGAGCAAACTATTACATTCGTTTTTACACTTCATTTGAACAGTTTGGGATTTTCTTTATTAAATTGTTGAATTTTAGATGATATTTTTACTTCAAAGAAAATTGGAGTGTGGTTTGCACTAATTTTTGCCTCTTAATTCTCAACTGTAGTTTGGAGATTTGCTGATCTAATTTGTATCCTAGGGCAAAAATCATGTTTCTAATTGGTATCAAATGTGTCTGACTGTTTGGCCAATGCTCTTTGGGGCATTGAAAGAAGAATATGCTTGGAGGTTATTATAGGTGATAATTATTTCCAATGAGAGAAAGCAGCTTAAAAAAATTTTTTAAGTTGGTTTGAATATGGAGGAATATTCACATTTCAAAACTCTCTAGTGTCCTTACATTTGTCTTTTACTTTGTCCTTTCTGCTATACAAAGTCTGAGTAAATACTGCCATAGCATAAGTGAAATACAGACTCCATCATGGTAGGTTAGATTTTATACCATGAGTCTTGATTTTAGTGCAATCGACATTTTGTAGGTGCCTGTTATTGCTGATTAGTTGTTTCATTCTTATCTGACTCTTCTTTTTTTTCCCTTTTTTATGTTTTCTTGCAAAAGATACTGGAGTGGTGTGCAGTTTCCTTCTCCAACTAATTTTTTCAGATGAGGAAACTGAGGCAAACAGGCAAATATAGTCCAAGATCACAAAGCTAATAAGTTTGTGAGGCTGAATTTGGATTCAGGTCTTCCTCAGTGCAGACTTGGCATTCTTCTACATACCACCTTCTTGCCTGGTGTTTGCAAACAAAAAAGGGGGGTGTCCTTATCCTCCAGAAGCTTATATTATATTACAGTGAAACATCAGGTACACAGAAAAGGGAATACAAATTATTTTGAGTAAATGAAAGGACTAATAACTGATGGAGAATGGTTCTTGAAAAGCTGGGGCCTCATGACAGGCAGTTTGGATTTTCTTAATATGAAAGACATGATCTGCTAAAGAGGGATGAGAATATGTTAGTTATCATTATTTGAGGAGAGGAAAAAAAGGTTTTAAGAATTGCTGCATGGGGTGTAGCTAGGTGGTGCAGTGAATAGGTACCTGCCCTGAAGTCAGGAGGACCTGAATTGAAATCTAGCCTCAGACACTTAATAATAATTACCTAACTGTGTGACCCTGGGTAAGTCATTTAATTACATTGACTTACAAAAACAAACAAACTAAAAGTTGCTTGAGAGTTTCATAACTGGTGAAGAATGATAGGTTTGTCATGTAATAGGGAGATCTTGGCTAAGATGAAACATTGCCCTTTGTACTTGAGGAAGACCAAATTATCATCATGATATTGGTGTCAGTATTTCAGTGCTTCCAACTATGGCTGATGAAACCAGTAGGAGCTTCAAAGGATATATCATAGATTCAACACACATAGTTCATTTGAACATTTGGGATGGAGATAACTAGATTTGTGCATCATATAATTTGCTGTCAGCAGTTGATCTAATCATCTAAAGGTTCAAAATTATAAAGGAAAGAAAGCCTGAAGAGGCATAATGGAAAAAGGGGAAATGGAGAGTATAGGAGGCTCTAGAGAGGCCAAGTAAAAGCATTAGGAGGAAATTAAGAAAGAGGGAAATAAAATAATTCATGATTAATGAAAAGATTCTAAAACTTAGTAAGTAGGAGGAGGCACATTTATGAGTGATGATGAGATCTTAAACATGAACATTTCTGTTGTCATGGGAGCTGATTAATGGAAAATGAGAATGTTTGAAGGTCCATCAGTGTTTTTGTTGAAGTCCCTGAGAAAGAGGGTTGGAATAGTGAGGAATTCTGGGAGCCGTTTTCTAAATACTGGAGAAGTGATGAAAAATGTTCTATAGGAATGACTGAGGTAAATCTCAAAGTGGGAAAGGTATAAGGATTTTGAGGATAGATACTAGGTTTTTTCCTTGAGTTTTTCTTTTTCTTTTTTTTTAAATTCTTTTGACTTTTTATCTCCAATTCCTAGTAAAGTATCTGATCGTAGTTGGTTAATACAAACTTCTTAACTGATTGCAGGAATTTTATGAGTGAATTGTTTTTTTTTTTTTGCTAGGCAGTTGGATTAAATGACTTGTCCAAGATCACATGGCTGGGTCATTATTAATTGTCTGAGGTCAGATTTCAATTCGGATCCTCCTGACTCCAGGGCTAGTGCTCTATCCACTATACCACCTAGCTGCCCCAGTGAGTGAAAATTTAATGATAGAATGACTTAATAGAAGAGGAGGAAAGGAAAGGTAATAGGAATTAAACAGAATTAGGGCAGAGCTGAATTAGAAGCAGAAAATGGGAAAGTTGGTTTTGTTTTCTGTTTTGTTGCTTGATCTCAGTGGATATCATCTCTGTAATACAGAGATAACTGGAGAAAGAGGTGGGATATTATTAGTTATAGGATAGTGGAAGTACCTCTTGATTGGTGCTCCCAGTTTTAATGATCTCTAATGAAGAATACAAAGTTATATTCTCATTCTCAAAAATACCTTGGAGTTTAGAACAAACTGGACAAAAAATGATTGGATTAAGTGAATATTTTGTAAACAGGTCCCTAGGACCTTGTCTTTCTTTGTACTTTATACTAGTTCTTTGTCTTTTCCTAAGACAGTCATGGATGACAATTCACTCAGAATTGTCTCCACTATATGGAGTATTCTGTGGTTCCCAAGAAGGCTGAATTGGTAGTGTTTTTCTTAACTTGGTTAAGTGGAATGCATTAGATAATACCTCCACATGTAAGTAGGTTTCAAGGAACTGTAAATTTATCCATGGAAAAGGAGAATTGTAATTGCTACCAGCTGAATGATTGGGTGTAGGAGAATTGTTTGCATGCTCTAATCCTCTCTTCTTAGATACCTATTCACCTCTAGATGGTTGACATAATAGATGGCTGAAATATTTCCTGAAATATTAATATTTCTCTCTCTCTCTCTCTCTCTCTCTCTCTCAGAGCATTTATTTCTTTGTATAAATTGAATATTCTTATTCTTCTCCCACTATTATGACAGATCTAAAACCACTTAGCTTCTGACTTCCATGATACATTCAAAGATTGTCAGAAAAAAGCAATGATCTGACATTGTCTTGTTAGTTCAGTTGTTGGTTATATTGTATATCATGGGTATCTCCTTTCTACAGGATCACTTACTCTAGAGAAGAAGATCACTAGAGAGGAGAGTCAGTTAGATCAAGGCCAGGCAGAACCTGCTTACTTCTGAAACTAGTATAGAATTATAAAATTATAGTCAGACGGGATTTGTTTCTCAGATTTCCTTTTATTTCCATCCTTACCTTTTTTTGGGGAATAAAAATTCCCAGGATTATAATTCTTTTTTGAGAAAATCTTTTATTATTTCTATATTTTTGAGATTCTAATTTCCTTCCCTTCTTGTGACATAAAAGTCACATTTACATTATTGATGAGTACATTTTACTGAATGGTAAAATACAAGCATTACTGAAAGTAATATATATATATATGTGTGTGTGTGTGTGTGTGTGTGTGTATATATATATATATGTATGTATATAGTAAAATATATAGCATTAAACTCCAGAAATCTATGTAAGCTAACTGAGAAAGTCCTGAAATCTTGATTGTTCACTAGTTGCAAAGAATCCTGATATATTTTGGTTACATGTTTTATTAAGGGTGTTGAGTTACCCTGGGGCCATTTGCAGAAGACCGTTCTTCCATATTTTTAAAATCACTCTGTTACCAGCTCACATTCGTGTAAGAATGGCATTTCCTTTCTGTCTGATTACCTTTCAAGCTCTATTCTCTCAGGATCTCTCAGGACTAAGTACTGGGGCTTTTAGGGCCAGAATAATCTCAATCTTCTCTTTTCTTCTCTCTGAAATGTTTCTGAGGGTAAAGATGAAAAAAAAAGACAGTCCCTGTCTGAATGAGGTTAAAAAATCTGTGGGGGGGGGGGATCAAAACACAACAGGAAGCCACTTTTTAGCTTCCTTTTGTATTTTGATTACCCCCAATAAATTTTTTTAACCTCATTCAGGAAAGGGACTGTCTTTTATTTGTTATCCCCAGTGTGTAGCACTGTGTTTATCACATAGTAGACTATGTTTATTGAGAAGTTTATTGACTACTGAGCTCAATGACCTGGACATTATGCTGTGATGCTTAACTTTATAATAGATAGAATTCATTTTATAAATCTTAAAATACTGTGTAAATATCAGGTGCTGTTATTTTTTTAATTTTTAAAAAAATTTTATTTATTTAAGGCAGTGGGATTAAATGACTTGCCCAAGGTCACATAGCTAGGCAATTATTAAGTGTCTGACACCGCTGGTACTGTATCCACTGGGCCACCTAGCTGCCCCTTGGTACTATTATTTTACCTCACTGTTTCTGTCTTTGTTTCATAACCCCTAACATGATGTAATCAACTTAATGCTTACTTTTTCTTTAGTAGTTAAATGTATTTATCTTTCTCATGTTTCTTTTTCTTGGAATTTTTTTCTAAGTCAAATATTCTATGTGCTTATGTTCATTTTTCAGGAATTTTCAAATGTGTCTTTCTGAGAAGGAATTGTCTTTATTGGTGATTTGTTTCAGTTTTTCATGTTGTATCATTTTGGCTTAAATCATGAATTCCTTTGCTTTTTAGAATATACTATTCCATTCCTTTCTATAATTTCTTATGACTGTAGAATAATCTTGAGTTATTTGAATTTTTTTCTTTTATATTTAAAGTTCTTCTGACCATTTAAAAAATTGTTGATTTTCATCCAAATTATAAAATTTAGCAACTATGTGTCAAGAAGTTGGAATAGAGCAATTTTCCCCCCTAAAAGTGATCTATAGATTTCTCTGTAATAATGCTTTGTTGTTTAAATTCAGGGGTAATACTCCTGTGTCTAGTTTTCAAAACTAATCACTTTGGTCTATATAGATTGTATAGATTAAATCAGAATTTAGATATCTAAATATACCTTTTAAAAACAGTTAACAGAGTCATAAAAACTGAACCCATGAGGTAGAGTCTCAAGTAATGAGAGTCAGTAACAGATCTTAATTAATTAATAAAGTTTTGTTTTTTTTAAAAGAAAGATTTATTATTTTTTAATGCCATTTTTTTCCTACATTAATGTTCTTGCATTTGAAGTTTCTCTGCATTCCCTAGATCATCATTTTGACTTTCAGTCCATCCCTCACAGCCATCATTTGGGGAAGAAGCTCTTGTGGAGAAGGGACCATCCTCTCTACCAGTTATCCATCTTTTGCTACAAGCAAGCCAGTGTAGTTCAGGTAGCAAAGAAGTCTGAGGAAGAGGCAGGAGATAGCATAATCGGGCAGGTCAGATGACCACCACCACCACGATAGCCTTCTCCCCTTAGATCTTGATGAACAGCCTGGGACCCTTCATGGAATAGCTTTGCAAATAGAAAGGCATTTAGACTAATGCTCTCAGTCATCATTCTGGGAAGCAATCATTGAGGCAGTGCAGCCCAACAATTCCATCTACAAGTGCTCTCTCTGATGCTTATTGAAAACTCAAATGAGAACTTACTTCGTACTTATCAAATGCTTCAGCACAATAATTGACATTATTTTACCAATGGATATGACATTATAGAAGAGGCATACCTTAAAGATCATGGGACTTTTCCATCTGACTTGCAACTGAAATCTTCTGTGTTTTGATTTCCACTTTAGAATGAGATCTTTGAGAACAAGAATGATCATAGCTTTCTTTTTTGTATTCCTTGAGCACAGTATAACACTTTGCTTATTATTAAATACTTAAAAAACTTTAACTATTACCTTTAATTAAAAAAAAACAAAACCATTATCATATATAATTTTGCTCTCTCTTATGCTTTATGTTTCTTCCTTAAGGATATATTTTCTCTCTCATCACATTCAACTTAGACCAATGTATAGCATGGAAACAATGTAAATACTAATTAGACTGCTTTCTGTGGGGAGTGGGGGGAGGGAAGCAAGAATGGGGAAAAACTGTAAAATTTAAAATAAATAAAATCTTTCTTTAAAAAAATGAAACAAAACTTTATTCATTAAGTAAGATCTGTTACTGCCTCTCATTATTTGAGACTACCTCATGGGTTCAATTTTTATGACTCTGTTAACTGTTTTTAAGAGGTGTATTTAGATATGTAAATTCTGTTTTAAAAGTCCTCATTTCTTCCAATGGATTTCATTTCTCTTTGGGAATATCTTAGAATTTTTTGTTGATTTTTTTTTTTATTCTCTGAAAGTACACAGAATTTGCAAGTTCTTTTTTAAAAATGGTTTACTCTTTTTTTATGTGTAATGTTTTTTAAGGGAACTTTGTTTTATCTTTGAGGATTTATCTTTTGAGGATACCTTCTGGTTTTAGGACATTCTTGATTCATCTGTTTGTATTTTTGACTATTAGATTTTCTTTTGAAAATTTTTTTAAATTTCTTAGAAAATAGTTTCCTCAGGTCTTAAGGTGTGGAGCCAAGATGACAGGAGAAGGGTCTCTCCTAGGTGCTCTCTCTAAAATATTTAAAAAAACATAAACATATGACTCTGACTAAATTTTTGAGAGACAGAACCCACAGAAAAATCCAGTGAGGCAATTCTTCAGCCCAAGGTGACCTGGAAAATAGTGGAAAAACTCTGCTCCATGGGGTTGGAGGGGTGGTCCCACCAGAGTGAAAAAACTTCAGCCTCCTGGAAATAGCCCCAGAGTTCTTGAGAGCCTTGGTTCTCAGTAGAAGAAGCAGTTTTCTGATCTGCACCCCGGGGAGCACTGGGCACAACTTGGAGGATCAGCAGGGAGACCTCTGTCAGAACTAGCCCAAAGCCCAGGCCCTCAGGGCAGTTGCAGCAGTCTGTGTACCCAGATCCAGGAAATAGAAGCAGGAGCCTCCAGGCAACTATGCCCTGAGTGTTCATCCCATGGAAGGTAGGAGAGGGAGACTTCCGAGGTCTGTCCTCTATCTCTGGAACAGGACCACCCCCAGTTCTCCCCCACCACAGGGTTGAGGGGTGCGCTTCTGGTCATTCACAGACCAGGAGAGCAGTCAGAACCTCACATACTGAGGTCCTTGTGGGGGGAAATACCCCAAAACCAGGCACAGGCTGGGGAAATGAGTAATCAGAAAAAAAAAAAGAGGAACCAGACCATTGACAAATACTTTGTCTATGATTCCAAGGAGGATCAAAATACTCAATCTGAAGATGCGGAAGTACAAACTTCTTCATCTAAAGACTCCAAGAAAAAAATGGAAGTTGGGCTCAGGTTGTGACAGAGCTCAAAAAAGGTTTTGAAAATCAAGGGAGATAGAAGAAAAATTGGGAAAAGAAATGAGAGAGATGCAGGAAAAACATGAAAACAAAGTCAGCAGCTTAGTCCAGGAGATCCCCCTCAAAAAATTCTGAAGACAATAACATATTAAAAACCTGCTTAGGTCAAATAGATAAAACAGTTCAAAAGCAGAACTGGCCAGATGGAAAAGGAAATAAGAATGCTCTCTGAGGAAAACAAATCCTTCAGATGTATAATGGAGCTAAAGGAAGCTGAAGACTTTACAAGAAATCAAGACACAATACTTCAACTCCAAAAGAATGAAAAATTAGAAGAAAATGTGAAACATCTCATTGAAAAAACAACTGATCTGGAAAACAGATTCAGGAAAGATAATTTAAAAATTATTGGGATACCTGAAAGTCATGATCAGGAAAAGAGCCTTGACCTCATTTTTAGAGTTTCTTCAGGAAAATTGTCCCAAAATCCTAGAAGCAGAGGGTAAAATAGAAATTGAGAGAATCCACCGATCTCCCCAGGAAAGAGATCCCAAAAACACAACCCACAGGAATATTATAGCCAATTCCAGAACTTTCAAGTCAAAGAGAAAATATTATGAGCAGCCAAAAGGAAACAATTCAAATATCGTGGATTTGCAGTCAGGATCACACAGGATTTAGCAACAACTATATTAAGGGCTCCTAGGGCTTGGAATATAATATTCTGGAAGGCAAAAGAGCTTGGAATGCAACCGAGAATCAACCATCCAGCAAAACTGAACATCCTCTTCCAGGGGAAAAGATGGACTTTCAGTGAACCAGGAGAATTTCCATTATTCCTGTTGAAATGACCAGAGCTGAACAAAAAGTTTGACCTTCAAATATAGGACTCAGGTGAAGCATAGAGAAGTGAAGAGCAGGGTAAATTATGAGGGACTTAATGATGATGAACTGCACGTATTCCTGCATAGAAAAATGGTACTGATGATACTCATATAAAGCTTCTCATTTAATAAAGCAGGTAGAAGGAGCTTATATAGATGAAGCATAGGAGAGAACTGAATTTAAAGGTATATTGTAAAAATGGAGTCAATGGCTAAAAGGGAAATGTACTTGGGAGTAAGAGACATGAGAAGTGAAATAGGCTAAGATACTTCATATAAAAGCCATTTTTTTTGTACTTTTGCAATGATATAGAGGGGGGAAGGTGAGGGGGAATGAGGAAACCTTCACTCATATCAGAAATAGCTCAGAGAGGAAACAGCATATATACTCAATAGGGTATAGACATCTAGAGTAAGCAGGAGAGAAGGGGGAAGAGGGGGGATGTGGGTAATGGAGGAGAGGGTAGATCATGGGAGAGAATAGTAAGATGTAACGCATTATCTTTTTAAATTTTTTTTTATTTTTTAGGTTTTTTTTTTATTTTTTTATTTTTTGCAAGGCAAATGGGGTTAAGTGGCTTGCCCAGGGCCACACAGATAAGGTAATCATTAAGTGTCTGAGGCTGCATTTGAACCCAGGTACTCCTGACTCCAGGGCCATTGCTTTATCCATTGCACCACCTAGCCACCCCTGCATTATCTTTTTTACTTTTTGCAAGGTGCTGGATTGGATGACCTGTCCAGGACTATGGGTTTGGGTGCTTGCTGGTTCTCTGGGCTGGTATGTGGACTTGGCGGCCTTTTGGCCCCAGGGCCATTGCTTTGTCTGCTGCGCCACTCAACTGCCCTACAGAACATTTTGGAAGAGGGATAGGATGAAGGGAAAGAGAGAATAATGTATATAGTAGTGGGGAGGAATGGATGGAGGGAGTTACAGTCAACAACGGCAACTATAGAAAAATATGGAGGTGGCTTCTGTTAATGGTCTTATGATGAAGAATGCGATCCACCTGAGACAGAGCTGATGGTATCAGAACACAGACTGAAACACATTTTTTCCCTCTTTCTTTTACTTTATTTCTCATGAGGTTCTATATTTTCGTGGGGGAAAGGTATTATGTTTGCTCTTAAAAAAGAATATGTATGAAGAATTGTGGAGTTTGAACAGAGAACAAAGACTATTACCTTTAGGATATGATTTTTCTCTCATCACATTCAAATGTATACCATGGAAACAATGTAAAGACTAGGATTGCCTTCTGTGGGGGGGGTGGGGGGGTGGGGAAGCAAGATTGGCAAAAGGCTGCGGCACCCAAAATAAATAAATAAATAAATTCAAAAAAAAAAAGATGAATCTCAAAAGACAATTACTCTTTTTCTAATTTGACCTGATTAAAAGGAGACTTTATTTGAAAGGTGAATTTCCAAACACTTGTACTACAGAATTATAATTTAAAAAATGTGTATAAGGACAAAATTCATTTTTCATATCTTCAAATAAGCTCAACTTCACTGTTAAAAATTATTTTCCTATAATAATTCTCTATCTTTTTCCCTTTTGTTGAAATAGGGTAGCCTCCATATATATATTTGGGATATCAGATTTACTCTCCTAGATCCTTACTTTGAGAGCTTTCTATGGATAATGATTACTGGTCTCTATTGGCTTTCAGTAATCTTTCCTTCTGACCTGGAGCAGCAATTTATGTCACATCACCCCAATTTTTTTCTCCTTTCTTTCTAATGGATGGACAGAATCAATTTTTATCAATTTTTGTAGGGGTGACAAAGGAAAAGTCTGTGCCATTCTTATCGATCCCACTGTGGATTGTGGTGGTAATGTTTCTGATTCTTATCAGAATGGAACATGTTTTTAACCTCTTGTCTCCCCCCTTTTCTAGACATGGTTGTATGAATTGGTTTGTGGGGGAAATATGCCAGCAGAACATCTTTATTTATGGGCATCCTCCAATGGTTTTCTCTAAATGTCCTTTATTTAATTGTATCTCTTCCAAGGAGGACATAATCTTGTGAGGGAGGGCTGCTTATTCATCCCATTAAGGATAGATTTATTTGGTTTTAATTCATAAAGATTTTTCATTGTTCTTTCTTCTTTGACCTTTGGTTGTTACATAATTCCAATTCTTTTTTTTTAATTTTGGAGTGATAGATAGTTAAAGGACTAATTTGGTATCTTGCTAGTCTTGTAAAGCCATTATCATTATTGTTTATGTACCATGATGTTTACTAATAATGCATTTAATGTAAAACAAGAAAGTTTGTGCTTTATACCATCTAAATATTTTTTAGTCCTCTTAAAATATGATGCTGATGATTATTATCCATAAGTGCGATCATGAATGATTGAATTAATGTATGTATTTCTTTCCTTTTTTGCTTTCTCCTTTGGTTTTTAAATTATTGCCTCCATTTACAAATGTTGTAAGCATTAGTCATAGTGCTTCTCCCTTTATATGTCCCTATAACTGATTCAGTTTATTAGTTCTTCCTAAGGTACAGAGGGAAGATGAAAAATTAAATAGTTCTTGAAGAGATTCATGTCATTTAGTTTGGTGAATATGACCCTATACCTCCATATCAATAAGAATAAACACAGTGTTTAAAAGACAACATACTGTGCAACATTATTTGGAAGATAGGGTATATAATTGAGAAATTGTAGCTTTTGAAGAATGAGAAGAATCTTGTCAGATAAATTATGGATTTAGAACTTTAAGAGACCATAGAAATTATCAAACCTATTTTATTCATTTTTTTAAAATGAGGAATTGCAACTTAGAGGGATTAGTGATTTAGCAGAGGTTACAAACAGGAATTAGAGGTGCTATTTACTCTAAATCCTGCTCTTTTTCCGCAGTCCCATGCCTTACTTTTAGAGAGGGAAAGCAGTGGGAGAGAATGGCTCTAGAGCAAAGGCTCTAGTATTGGGGAGCTCAAGATGTGCAGAGGTGAGAACCAAGAATCCTCATGTCTGATGGGTGGACTCCATGGAATGGAATTATGTGGTGAAAGACAGGAAGGACAAAGGAATGCCTCTAGAAATCACTTCTTAACTAGTATGTTCTTCTTTTCTGATGACTGCTTGCTGTACTTTTTTTTCTTTTCTTTTTTGCTGTGATTTCCCAATGGTCTGTGGTTCTGCTGCGTTGCTTGAAGCCTTGTTCTAGCCTGGAATATGGCTGGAATACTTTGTGTCTTTGTGAAATTCATGGTTTTCCAGGAATAGGCTGGAAAAGGTTTATTTAAACTTTAAATGCTGTTTAATGTGTAAAAGTTTTTGTATTTTCAGCAGGGTATATATGGTCCTGTTCATGAAGGACTTTTGAAGTCACCTTTAGGTATATTTTAAAATTCTTGACAGATTTGGTAATAATCCAATTGCAAATGACCTATTTGTGTTAACTTTTCTTTTTTGTGTGTTACATTTGTCCCACAGAACCCCTGAAGATCTCTCCAACCACCTTGTGTCCCTGCAACGGCGGGAGATTGAGTTGACAGAAAAGAGCACCACCAGTACAAGCAGGTAGGGCTGATGTGGCAAATTGCCCTGGGCCTGACTCTTGGAGACTTTCTGATGGGAAGGTTGTCCTTTATCCATCTTAGGGCTAGTCAGAATTTGTGCTCTTACAGCACTATATTCTTGTTTTAATTCTGTCTCTTATTTGGTCTGTGGCACAGATGACATCAGTGAGGTTAAAATTTAATGAGTTCAAACTGTGGATGCACTTTTTAGTGTCTTCGGATGATAAAACTCAAATTTCCAGTGAGAATCACTTGGTCTTTGAAATCAGTAATTTTATACCATTATGCTGGCTGCCTGATTTCTGCATGTTCCTGTTTCAGCTGTACCATTCATCTCTCTTTCATGACATGAGTATTGAGGTTCTTCAGGAAAGAAATGTTTTCATTTAAGGGCTAAAGCTCAGTATTCATCTTGTCCACTGTTGATCCAGTGATGGAGGGAGGGAGAGAAAATGCTGAGCCTGGGTGTGCATCGTTGCTTCTTATGCTGTAGCCCCCATCCTCCCTGAAAGATGGCTTTTCTATAATTTATTAGTAGCTAGGAGGAAATTTTTTGTTATGGTAGCTCTGCTGCTGGCTGTAAAAATATGCTTTTAGAAACATCTGGTCATTCCAAATACTTTTAATTTTGAAATGTCAAGTGATAATGATTCCTTTTTGACTTCCAGTGAAATTTGCATTGTTGTCAGTGACCTGAAATAAAATCTTGAACATCATGACAAATTATTCTATTCCTTTACTTTTATTTCAAAACTCAAATATTTTCTATATTTTTTCTGCCCTCCATGGTTTATTTAGACAATATGGAAGTAGGAAGGCAAACCTCTGAAATGAGGTTCCTTTCATTTTCTTCCCATGCTCTATTGTTATACTTTAATAGCAGTTGTTTGATCTAGAACTCGGTTTAGAAGAATTCTGTTCTTTGAGGAAATCCAGTTTTGGAGAAAAATGCTTTGGTGTGGGAAGATAGTTATTCTGTTCATAATACTGCCATTAGTAATTGTTTTGCATAAGACACTTAACATTTGAACTTCTTTGTTGCCATTGATCAAATAGGAATCAACTTAATCATGTCAATTTAGTACTTTGAAGTTTCCAAAGAAAGACATCCTCTGACTAATGCTTTAGTACTTAATAGTAATTACTTGGAGGCCGCTAGCTAGGAGGCATTGGATGAAACACTGGAGACCTGGCTCAAATCTGGCCTTGAATACTTACCAGCTATGTGATAGCCATTAACTCTCTTTAGCTATTAACTTAGGTGCCATAGCAAGAGCAAAAATGGGCAGAACTCCCATTTTGCAGATGAAGAAATGGAAGCCTCAGTGGATAAGGTGACTAATCCTGGTCATGGTGGGAAAAAATGGGACTCATGCCCTCAAATACACTGAACCTTACTTAGGGAATTACTGGGATTGTTGGAAATCGGAACCTCTGCTTCCTTTCTTGGAATGTTCTGTTACTGTTGAACTCTACTGTCTGCCTTTCTAAATGTAAACTTTCAGTCAGTGATCTCCACAACCCCTTAATTATGAAATGTCATCATGATTATATTGTTTTAATGGTATTTTTTTTTTTTTGTTCTACAGACATTCCTTTTAGCTATAGCATGATGTCTTATAAGATAACGAACTAGTTTGCTAGGATAATCTATAAGTATCCCTTTTGTTTCATTGTAATTGATACCTACTTTCTTTTCTTTATGGTAATAATATTTTGGGGGGGGAGCTCTCTCCCTTTTGTCTTGCTTGTTTTTTTATCCAAATTTATATTTCCTTTTTGCTGAATGAAGAAGGTATTTCCTTAACGAACCCTGCAGTTGCAGTTAGTCTGGGTTTTTAGGAAATAAACTTCTGGAAAGGTAGAACAGAGCAGTTTTGCTAATCATTCTTTCTTCTCAGCTCTCTCCTTCCGTCCTGTACATTCCTCTTCCCCACATCTATAAACTGTGCTTAGTCATCTCTCTACAGACTGTTGCTGTGGAGATTGCTTGGGGCTATCTATACCAAATAAGAGAGAAATTCGTGCTCCTAATACCATATTGCTTCACTGTGGAAGCAGAGGTTCCGATTTCCAACAATCCCAGTAATTCCCTAAGTAAGGTTCAGTGCATTTGAGGGCATGAGTCCCATTTTTTCCCACCATGATCAGGATTAGTCACCTTACCCATTGAGGCTTCCATTTCTTCATCTGCAAAATGAGAGTTCTGTCCATTTTTGCTCTTGCTATGGCACCTTCTCTCCACCTTAGCATTTTTTCTTGTTCAACTTTAAAGCTCTTGTTATGTTGCCTTTGAGAACTCCTATAGAAATGTTTTTATGTTGTGCTGGTCTCTCTATTGACAGCTGCTAGCACATTGCCTGGATTTTCATATATAGAAGTTATAATACTAAGCTCCAAAACAGCAACCTTTTTTATTTAAAAGAAAAACAAAAACCAACAACATTTCAGTATTAAATCTAAGGCTTTGTTTGGGTTTTGAAAATCTTCAAAAGGTAAAAAGATATGTGCTGTTGTTCTTACCAGAAAGCAGACTGAGATAAAGGCAGTGGAAAGTGGCAGGTTTTGATTTTCTTATTAAATGGTTTATCATTCTCTGCCACTAGACCATTTTGTGTATACTAGTTGAGCTGTTTGGATCCTTGAATATGGCTGATGTGCTTTACACAGAGTAGAAGGGGGAGTTTTGGTTCCTTTCCTTCTTTCCACATGACAGGAGCCAAAAGGGAAAATGAGTAAAATCAATCTCAGTCTTCTGGGTGAAGTTGTGGAAAGTGCTATTAATAGCACATGATGGATTGTACTAATGTTTATATTCTGTGGCTACAAGTTGCATAAATGGAGTACCAAGTGGTAGGAACAGCAAGGAGAGGTGTTGTTGAACCTAGGGAACCACCAGCAAATAAAGGATAATCATAAGTTTTTTGAAAAAGGGGGAACAATGGAGTTATTCCTTGAATTGTACCTTTGTAGTTTGATGAAACAAGTATGTAGATCTACCATACATACATATATACAGAGTGAGAGAAATTGGTATTCCTTTGGAATACTGCTGAGTATGAAATGAAGATCGACTAGTTTAATTATCAGTTCTATTAAAATTGCTGCGATTAGCTTTTTCTGAAGATTCATCCAGGATATATTACAAAGTAGTGACCTAATATCTAAGCTTACCAGTTCCCTACTTATATTCCATCTCTGTTTTGAGGATCAGTTTTCCAGTCTATGACCAGTTTATTAACAAGTCTACCCCAGAGAGGTTACTCTAACAGATATCTGAGGACAGGTGAGTTCTTCTTAATTCTACATCTGATTCTCTGTCTCCTGTGCAAATCAACTGGAGCTTGACCGTTTTGTCCATTATGCCACCATTAAAATCATTTTACAAAGATATATTAAATAACACATTGACATATATGAAATGCCATTAATGTGCATTCATATTAATAATATGCCCTAATGGGAAAGAAAGTTGAGGAAGAGATTGCATCGAGTTTATTCTGTTCGAGGGAACATTAGCTTTCTTTTCTTATGGAAGTTGTCTAAAATCTTTACAACACATATGATCAGTCTTTCATTTTGTTCAATTAGGGTGGGAATGGATGGAGTAAGACATTAAAGGAAATAAAGAAAAAAGAAGTAACTCATAATTTCTGTACTTTTCCAGACTTTCCTTTCTATTCTTTCCATAGAATAAATCTGTTTAATCCTGGATATGTTTAATGTGTCCTCTTCAAATTGATCTCTAAAAAATCAGAACCACTTTGTAATTAACATTATTTTTTTCCTAAAGGTCTCTTAAAGCAAATAAGAATTAAAACTACTGATGGCATTCCTATAAATCTCTTAGGGAAAGGATTTAAGTGGAAAATTCAGTGCTGATTTGAAGGCTAGCATCTTAGAAGGGGGGTTCATAACTTTGTTAAGTTAGTTAATGTTCCAAGGAACATTCTGAATAGGTATATTAAAAGCTTTTCATGATGGGGGTTATATCTAAAGGTATAAATATGCAATATATTTCTGAAATGGGGTTAAAAAGCAGTTTATGTATCAGATTCTGAACCTGAGAGAGCTTTGCATCATTATAACTTCTCCCTCATATTTGTAAATGTTTGCCATTGTATACAGTTTGCAAACCTCTATAAGCTCATTTTTGTTCATTAAGTTGACTAATAACCAAAATGTTTCAGACTTCCTCAGTGGTGGATTCTGGCCTAATTTTGGCCATGTCCTAGACCTATCTCTGTGGTATAGATAGAATTGTGAATTCATGTTGTTATAAAGATTTTTCTTCCAACGAGCCAGATAATGCCCAACTCTCAGATAGCCTTGATGAAAGTACAGTGATAATCTTAAAATCTTCTCTTAAAATAATTCTTTGCATTTTTCTCCCAAAGCTAAATCTAGAATTAAGTAGGAAAAATAGATTAGGTCGAGTTATAGCTTTGAATAATTTCATGAACTAATCCAATAAGCACTTATTAATAAGCACCCCTTGGATAGAAGGCTGTGTGGGAAGGCCCTGGAAATACAATGGCAAAATGAAAAAGTGTCTGTCCTCAAGGATGTATATAGACTGCTGGGGGAAATAATACATTGAGACACAAGTGTACCATATATAGTCATTTGAGGAGGAAATGCAGGTTAGAACAATTCTGAGGTATTATCTTATACCTACTGGATTAGCTAATAGGACAGAAGGAGAAAAAGGACAAATGTTAGAAGAGATGTAGGGAAATTCAGACATTGATACACTATTGGAGGAGTTGTGAAATGATTCAACAATTTTGTAAAGCAATTTGGAACTATGCCCAAAAGCAATTTGGAACTATGCCCAAAGGACTATAAAACCATGCCTACCCTTTGGCCTAGCAGTGCCACTATTAGGTCTATATTCCAGAAGAGATGAAATACAGAAAGAAAAGAATCTAGCTATATAGGGATATTTATAGCAGTTCTTGTCTAGTGACTGGGAGCTGGAGATTCAGGGGATGTATGATTGGGGAATGAATGAACAAATTATGGTATGTGATTGAAATGAAATGCTGTTTTGTTATGGGAAATGATGAACAGTATGCTCTCAGTAAAAAACTTATGCAAGCAGTTGAAATGGGAAATGTATCTCATACAAAGTAATAGCAATATTGCAGGATGATCAGCTGTGAATTATTTACCTCTTCTCAGTAATACTGTGATCCAAGAGAACTTTGAAGGAATTATGATAAAGGGTGCTATCCATCCCAAAGTCAGAGCTGATGGTGTCTGAATACAGAAGGAAGCACATACTTTTTTTTCTTTCTTTCAATTTATTTTTCTTGAGATTTTTTTTTTTTTTGTGGAGGAGAGAGCTATTTACTTTTACAACTTGAGTAGTGCAGTAATGTTTTTCATGGCTACACATTTTTAAAATATACCAAGTAACTTGCTTTCTCAAAGAGGGGGAGTGGGGTGGAAGGAAAGGAGAGAATTTGGAGCTTAAGGCTTTGGAAATAAATATTAAAGTTTATTTTTGTGTGTAACTGGGAGAAAATTTTAAAAACACAAACAAATAAATAAATAATGAAGGGGGTAGAATTTCACAAATGGGATCACAAGGAGACAGACTCAACTGAAAATGACAACAATGGAAAAATTGTATTTTTTATTTGTGATAAGAGTATATTACAGATGTATTCAAATAGTTTATGCATGATAATTTGAGAAGGGATACTGCTAAGGTAAATCAGGAATGAATTTCCCTAGTTTTCTGGATTGTAAAAGTTAATAGGGGCAGCTAGGTGGTGTAGTGGATAAAGCACCAGCCTTGGAGTCAGGAGTATATGGGTTCAAATCTGGTCTCAGACACTTAATAATTACCTAGCTGTGTGGCCTTGGGCAAGCCACTTAACCCCATTTGCCTTGCAAAAAAAAAAAAACTAAAAAAAAAGTTAATAGGTGAATATTGATGCACTCTAGACAATGGGAGGAACAACACCTGAAAATTCACAAATGTGGAGCTAAGAAACTGTATTTGAGAAATAGCTAGTAATCCAGTTTGGCTGAAGCATGAAGTGCTTTTTTTGTTTTGTACATATTGATTTTGAGATTCTTCCAGGAATGTTGATGTACAATAGGCAATTGGTAATGAGAAGTTGGAGCTGAGGAGAGAAAGATTATATCAGGAAAATTAGAACACTGGCTTAGAGGGTAAAGTTTTGGGTACTTTCTGCAAAGTTTAGAATTTGATTGACACTAGTGTAATGATGTGGATTGCACCTTGTGCTGATAAATCAAAGACATATAAGAAGGAAAACCCTAACCTTATCAGTTATATGGAAGTATAACAACTGTGTAACCATGGAAAGAAGTCAGTTAAAAAAAAAGAATATGTATGGCAGGTTGGATTTTAAAAAGCAGCTGTATTAGATGATAGGGACACAGGTATATTTTAAATGAGAAGCTGGATAAAATTTATTTTTATTTAGTTGAATCTAAAACAGCAGTTGCTTTCCTGGTTTTAAATAAAGTAAAAATCATAGTATGGCAACAGAACAAATAGAGAAACTATTATTACAATTAAAGACTCCATAGACAATGACATTTCATCAGTATTAAATATATCTATGTGAAATGGCATAGCATCTAAATACCTAAAAACAAATGCAAAAAGACTTAGGTAATAAGACATTATAAGTAGGCAACTTTAATGTAGCTATCAGTATTTGCTAGAGCCTGTATAACAGAAAGATATGGAAAGAAGGAATCATCTTCTTGAACAAGATGTTGGAAAAACTGGATTTAGAAGATATGTGGAGATAATTAAATCTATATCTTAGAATATTCTTATTTTTCAGGTATATAAAATTCATAAGTAAATGTGAAAAGAGATTTTTTTCCATAATTTTGAGTTAATCTTATTTTGAAGCATCAATTTGCAATGTTTTTTGACTTTTTTCATATTCATCAAGCAGGGTTGTAGCAACAACCAAAACAGAAAGAGGGGAAATTAGTTCAGCAAAATCAATATGTCATCTGAGACTTGACAGGTGGAGAGGATCAGAGAAGTCTTAAGTAGATAATATTAGACTTTTCAATGGAATTTTGCAGGAAATATGAATCAAAGTAAATAGTGGATGAGAGAAAATTTTATTTAAAGCTAGAGGGAACTTTTGAGCTCATTTAATAAAATTCTCTAATTTTAAATATGGGATGACTGAGGCCCAGAGAGAAGAGCTGTTGTCTTCTATTGGCAAAGATAGGCAGTTAAGTGTCAGAACCAGAAAGTGATCTAAAGTGCATTCCTTATTACATTAGAACTAGGCTTTCTAGTGCTTATTTGCTATGTTTCAGGTGGGTTATATAAATTTCATTGACGGAAAGAGGGACTAAAATTTATACAGTAAATTATGAGTGGCTTAAAGATTAGCTGAAAGAAGAAATAACATTTAGAGAACAGTCTGGATGCAATTTGCAAACTATATATGATATGTTCCTTAAGTAGTCCTATCAGACAAATTTTTAACTCAAATCATATTAATAGAAGGAAATGTTGTAAAATCTTAAATATGTGCTTTTTATATTGAAATTTTATTTTATTTTTCCAATTATATGCAAAAAAGTAGTTTTCAATATTCATCCAATTTCTAGTTTATGAGTTTCATATTTTTCTGCCACCTCGCTATGGTGGTGAATGATTTGGTAAAAGTTGTACATGTATAATTATGTTTGACATATTTCCATATTAGTCATGTTGTGAAAGAGGAGTTAGATTAAGGAAAAAGAGAAAACCATGAGAAAGAAAGGAAAATATAAAAGAAGTTTTAAAGAAATGAACATAGTATGCTTTACTCTGCATTCAGATTCCATAGTTTTTTCTCTGGATGTGGATGGCATTGTCTCATAGCAGGTCTCTCAGCATTGTCACTGATCTCTGAACTGCTTAGAAGAGTTGGATCTATCATAGTTGATCATCTCACAATATTGTTATTTTGTACAGTGTTCTCTTGATCATTTCACTGAACAAAATATGTACTTTTTAATGAAATGAATAAACCCAAAATAATCATATAAGTGAAAATTTTGAAAATTGTGAACTAGACAAATTGAAATAAAAAAATTGAACCAATAAATAGAAGAAACTTTTAAAAATGGAATCCTAAACTTAACAAACTGCTAATTTAATAAAAAAAAGAGAGGAAAATCACATGACAAATTTAAAACAAGAATAAGAAAGTTATAGTTACTAATGCTAGTACCATTTGAATAGAGGTAGACTGCTATGCTTAATTAAAAACTTATTTTGCTCACTTATGTTTTTATACTTTTATATTTATGTAAATATTTATGCTTATATGTTTTTACAATTAAAATTCAAATAAAATACCTGAATATCTATCAAATTATGTTTATGGAACTGTGATCTTCCTCTTTTAGAAGTTCTCAGAATAATAAAGATCTCAGTCCCATCTCAGCCTGAAGATCTTCTTGGCTGCTTCTTAATAACCATGAAGTATCCATGGGAGCTCTTGGGCTGTTTACTACACATGTGACTAGCTTTAGTGACATCTTGGTTTGCTTAGTTGATTTCTTTGTTATCAGTGAATTGGTTATTGCTAATTGGAAGTGGTTAACAAATAGAAAGCATCTACAAAACGTTTTTTAAAAGGTAACTATTGGGGCAGCGCAGTGGATAGAGCGCCGGCCCTGGAGTCAGGAGTACCTGAGTTCAAATGTGGCCTCAGACACTTAATAATTACCTAGCTGTGTGGACTTGGGCAAGCCACTTAACCCCATTGCCTGGCAAAAACTAAAAACTAAAAAAAATAAAAAATAAATAAAAAATAAAAGGGAACTATTAATAATCTAAGAAATATTTCACTTGTATCATAGATGATAATAAAATTCAGTATTTGATGGTTGTTGAAAAAAGGACACATTTATTCATAAATTGATTTGATTATTTTGTTATAAAATGGTGCAGAATTAAATTAAATTAAAATAAATTAAAATAAAAATTAGCAAAATTTTTCATGCCCTTTGTCACATACATATATTTTATATATATATATCTATATATATAGTTTGTTTTGTGAAGAGTTTTTTGACTGAAGATAAGACTTAATACTAGAAAATATTCACAGAAACATTGTTTATTATAGCAAAGCATTGAAAACTCAACAATTAGTGGTTGAATATACTGTTATGTGTGAAAGTATTACACTATAATGAATGAGAAATTCTTTTTTTCTTCTTCTTCTTCTTTTTTTTTTTTTTTTTTTTTTTTTTTTTTAGGTTTTTGCAAGGCAATGGGGTTAAGTAGCTTGCCCAATGCCACACAGCTAGGTAATTATTAAGTGCCTGACTCCAGGGCCAGTGCTCTCTCCACTGTGCCACCTAGCCACCCCATGAATGAGAAATTCTTGAAGAATTCAAATAATTATGAGGAAATAAATTTGAGTTTTGCTGAGTAAAGGAAGGGGATCCAAATGAGTAATTTTCCCTCTGACTGCAATTATGTAACTTAAGTATCATTAGATGTTAATAATATGGTAATGTCAGAAGAGACACAGGAGTTGTGAAGGTAGACTAAATCTTCAGTCACAGATTGGGAGAAGAGAAGGCATGGTGGATAACTCTTAGGTGGTGAGCCTTTGTGACTGAGAGAAAAGCTGTGAAGAGTAAAGGGTTTTGAGGGAAAAGGAATGAATTTAAGTTTGTATTTTGAATTGGGCTTATAGGAGCTGTCCTGGCCAGAGTGTCTGTGGGCTCACCTACTGTACCAGCTGTGCTGCCTGATCTCAGAACCAAGAACAAGATGCCTGTACTAGCTCCAGCCTCCCACATGCCCTCCCATGCCTCCCCGCTTACTCTGCTGTACCTGCTGCTCCACCCTGGCGGCCACCTCCAGGTGCCTGCCCCCTGCCTCCCACCTCCTCTGAAGGGGGACCAGCAGTTGGTTGAGGGCTCCCATTGCAGCACAGACATGGAAACTTACTAAGTGAGACCCAGAGGTGGTGCAAACTGAGTGCACTGATATCTGATGGGACAGCAGAGGGGTCAGAGGGCCCAGGAAAGCACCTGGGAGGTGCCCACCATCAGCATGGGGAGCTGGATGCAGGTTGCCAAAGGAGACTTGCATCTATTAACTTGGTCCATCTTTGTAGCTTCAGCTAAGTCCTGCATTGGGACCATTCTGTCGCTGCTTTTGCTGCACTTGGATTTGTGATGCTTCCTGTCTGATCTTATCCAGCCTCTGTACTCACTGGTATACCGTCTCCAGCTGTTTTTCCACACAGACTGATATACCTGAAGCTAGGCTCCTGCTCTTAAGTTAAAACACAGCTCTTATATTTGACTTGTGAACTCCTTTCCAGGTTAGCTCCTTCTCCATCTCCAGGCCTCTCCTCCATCACTCTGTGATGCTCTCTTCTTTCCATCTGGACTGTCTTGCTTTTTGTACATCGCATTTCATTGCTCCATGTGCCCCTTACTCAGTGGTACTTCTTAGGGTCACCAGCCTCCTTCAGGACCCAATTCAGCTGCTTCTCATTCAGGAAGCACAGTCACCAAGTTGTGAGAGCCTTTTCCCTGTAAATTACTTTGTATAGTAAATTGTCCATGTACATGCTGTTCTCCCTCTAATTAAATGTCACATTCTTGAATTCTGGGACTTTTTTTTTTATCCTCACTACCAGGCTTCATTGTAGATTATTTGAATTCAATTTTGCTTTGTCCAGTGGTCACCCAAGAAGGGGATTTGTTAGATTATCTGGACAGCTAGATTATCCATTGTATTTGAAGATCAGAATGTGAGAGCATGTATGTTCACTATTAATGTTTAATAATTGTTACTTCAGTAATTTACTATACCAATCTAGATTTATTTTAGAGTATTTGTATCCCTCTCTGAGTATCTAATTTTCTCTAAGGCCCTCATCCTTCAACCTTTTCCATTTGCAATTTCAGATTCTATCACCTATTTCACTTTGTATTCCTTGCTCAAAATTAATTCTCACACTATGCTTCTTAGTAAAATAATGAATATTATTCCCCATGCATTTCCACTTTGAGGTGGAGACCCACTTTGGGAAGATCTATTTTAAGGGAACTCTTTTCCTCTTGAACTTAGCCTCTTTAAGATAAACTTTCCTGTTGGACTTAGACTCACTAAGAGAAGCATGAGACCTGGTGGCAAAGGAGCACAAATACTTCCATTTGTGCTTCTCTTCTACCAGGTCTCATGCTTCTCTTAACATATTATAAACTGTAGAAACAGTAAGATCCCTTGGGTCTTTATCCATGTCTGATCTGCTTTCTGTTTCTCTTGACACTAACATAATTGGGCAAGCTGTGTCTAAAAGAGCCTGTGTTTGAATGGTTGTCTGACTGAATATCTCGTTGATGAACTTTTATGGCTCCCAGGTTCCACAACCATGTCAAAGTCCATTTAGAATGAGCTTAAGGGATTCTCTTTGCCAGCTTGTGGCCATTTGAAACTAGGAGGTTGCCAATTTTCCAAGTTGAGTGTCCCAGTTTTTGCCTTTGAATCATCTTTACTTACTGGCTATTGACTATGTGTACCTTGTTCTGTTCTACACCAAATCCTGTATCAGGAAGGAACTTTCTGAAGTCATCACTAGACTATTTCTTTTATCCCTTTTCTACTGCATTGAAACAATTGTAAATAAATGACTTACTCTTGCTAGAAAGAATAATCTATAGCATTTCTTAGGAACACATTCTAGCTTTTTACCATTTCTTGCTATCAGCTTTTTTGAACTTATAAGTTGCTCTTATTTCTCCCTTCCTACTGGAAGGCAACTGTCAGTCTTTCAGTTAAAACCTTATTTTGATTTTTTTCCTCTGTTCAAATTTTTATTCAAGTTCTCATTGATTGTCTCATATATTTTTTCTTTTTAAATTTATTTACTTTAAATTTTTATTTATTTATTTGTACATTACTAAAATAGTCTTGTTGTAAGAGTTAAAATAATCCCCTCTCCTGCCACAAAAATACAAAACCTCATAAGAAATAAAGTGAAAGAAAGAGAAAAAAAATGTCTCAGTCTGTGTTTTAATTCCATCAGCTCTGTCTGTGGTGGATTGCATTCTTTTTCATAAATCCATCAGAGAAGTTAATTCCATAGTTTCTGTTGCTGATTGTAATTCTCTCCATCCATTTCTCCTCCACTACCAGTTATTATATTTTCTCTCTCCTTTCACTCTGTCCCTCATCAAAGGTGTGCGGGGGGACTCCTGAGTGCCACAGCAGACAGAGTGTCGACCCTGGGGCCAAGAGGCCCCAAGCCAACATCCTCACCCTGGAGACCCAGCAACCGCCCCAGATAGGCCACCTAATCCAACCACATAGAGTAAAAAAATAAAAAAGAAAATGTATTATATCTGACTATCCTCTCCCATGATCTACCCTTTGCTCTATCCCCTCCCTTCCCCCTGCCCCCTTCCATCCCCTTTCTCTCATTTTCTTCTAGATTCCTATGCCCTATTAAGCATATATGTTGTTTCCTTTCTGAACCATTTCCAATGAGAATGAAGGCTCCCTCATTCCCCCTCACCTTCCCCCCTTCCATATCATTGCAAAAGTTTTTGTTTTGATTCTTTTACATGAAATATCTTAGTCTATTCTACCTCTCCTTCCTTTCTCCTTTTCATCCATTGACTCCATTTTTGCTTTATATTTTATTTTCATATTCAGCTCCCTCCTGTGTTTGTCTATATATGCTCCTTCTAACTGTTGTAATAAATGAGAAAGTTCATATCAATATTCTCTGTATCATCTTCTCATGCAGGAATACATGCAGTTCGTTATCATTAAATTCCTTAAAATTTATCCTTGTCATCCACTCACTCTATGCTTCACCTGAGTTCTGTACTTGAAGATCAAACTTTCTGTTCAGCTCTGGTCATTTCATCAGAAACATTTGAAATTCCCTTGTTTCATTGAAAGTCCATTTTTCCTCCAGAAGAGGATGTTTAGTTTTGCTGGGTCCTCTTGGTTGCATTCCAAGCTCCTTTGCCTTCCGGAATATTATATTCCAAGCCCTATGAGCCCTTAATGTGAATGCTGTTAAGTCCTGGATAATCCTGACTGCAACCCCACAGTATTTAAATTGTTTTGTTCTGGCTGCTTGTAGTTTTTTTCTTTGACTTGGGAACTCTGGAACTTGGCTATAATATTCCTGGGGGTTATTATTATTTTTTTTTTTTGTATCTCTTTCCAGGGAAGATTGGTGGATTCTCTCAATTTCTATTTTACCCTTTACTTCTAGGATATCAGCGCAATTTTCCTGTAGAAATTCTTTAAAAATGAGGTCAAGGCTCTTTTCCTGATCATGACTTTCAGGTATTCCAATAATTTTTAAGTTATCTTTCCTGGATCTTTTTTTCCCCCAGATTGTTGTTTTTTCAATGAGACATTTCACATTTTCTTCTAATTTTTCATTCTTTTCATGTTGAATTATCATGTCTTGATTTCTCATAAAATCATCAGCTTCCTTTAGCTCCATTCTACATCTGATGGATTTGTTTTCCCCAGAGAGCTTTCTTATCTTTTCTGTTTGGCCAGTTCTGCTTTTTAAAGCAGTCTTATTTTCAATAACTTTTTTGAACTGTTTTATCCAGTTGACCTAAGCTGGTTTTTAACATGTTATTTTCTTCAGCATTTTTTTTTTTGCATCTCCTTGACTAAGCTGCTGACTTTGTTTTCATGTTTTTCCTGCATCTCCCTCATTTCTCTTCCCAATTTTCCCTCTACCTCCCTTACTTGATTTTCAAAATCTTTTTTGAGCTTTGTCATAGCCTAAACCCAACTTCTATATTTCTTGGAGGATTTAGATGTAGAAGCTGGAACTTTCTCATTTTCTGAGTATTTATTTTCATCTTCCATGGGACCAAAGTAATTGTCTCTGGTCAGGTTCCTTTTTTTTTTTTTTTTGGATTACTCATCTCCCCAGCCTGTGCCTAGTTTTGGAGTGCTTCCTGAGCTTTTGAGTATTATTTTGACACCTGGCAAGGACCTCAGTTCCTTCAAGGTCTTATTGGACGATCTGACTGCTCTCCTCCCTGTGCTTGGATCTGTGGATGGCAATGGGTGTCCCAGACTGCAACCAGTGTCTGAATATGGGCCAATCCCCAGAGTCCTGTCCCAGGGCCAGAGGAGCGGTCTCAACACTCTCCCCCAACCCCCCCCCCCCCACCTTCCATGGGGCTGAGCACTCTGGGAGCAGCTGATGTGTGGCTCTGCTTCCGTTTCCTTGGATCTGGGCTATGCTGAGGGCCACAGTGGCTCTAGTATAAAACATGACAAACTCACAATTTGCCCTCCTCTTTATCCCACCTTAGTCTCTTAAATCAATTCAACAAAACAACATGAAGGAGGGATTCCTTACATATTATTTAAAGACATGTTGAGTTAGTTTTCTTTTGCTGTCACCTTTAGTTTTAGAGGCTTGTGTTTTTGCTTATGCATTTTTCTTTTGCTTAGTTTGAGCAAGCTTGAATAAAAATTATATTTGAATTTTGGCTCTAGTTTGGTTTTTGTTTTTGTTTTTTTGCTTTTTGCAAGGTAGTGGGGTTTAGTGACTTGCCCAAAGTCTCACAGCTAGCTAATTATTAAGTGTCTGGGGCTGAATTTGAACTCATGTCCTCCTGACTTTAGGGCCATGCTCTGTGCCACCTAGCTTCCCGTAGTTTGTTTTTTTCTGACCAGAAATGAGGAGCTCCTTTATGAAAGTGAATGCCCAGGCCAGTCAAGGGTGTGCTTTGCAGCATTGAATGGTAAATGAGTGAGAGCAAAGAACTTCTTTGATTTGCTGTTTGCATAGTTTTGTATTTTCTCCCTATAGAGGAAGAAACAAGGTCCCCAGGTTATCCTTTTACTAACAGGTTTTAGGCTACAGCACATTTTTTTCTGAAGCTTTTAGCACAAATATTTCAGTAGAGAGTAACCTTTTGCGCTTCGATTCATAGTTATGTGATGACTTATCTAATTTCACCTCAGTTAATGGCAACCAGGAAAATGATGTTCATTCTGAGTCTGATTCTGCCAGACCTGGAACAATGAGGTGATCTTGTTGGACACTTAGTATATTATGTACAGAGCCAGGTAGTCATAGGATTTTGTTGAAATATCCCTATTCTAGGAGCATTATTAATACAGTAACAGATATTTTCCTCTTATTGTGATGCTTGAAGCTTAAAGTTTGGCAGGTAGGCAGTTGGATTTTAGAGAATTGCATAGTTTCTGGGCCTTGGTGTTTCACTGAAATTTAGCTGTTTATTAGTGGTCTTGAAGTTAAAAACACCAAACTGTCTAGATTATTTTGGGCTAAGGATATCAAAGTCATAAGAATCTGAAATTTATACAACTCAGTGAGCAAAAATGCCATAAATGAAAAGATGTGGAGCATTAAGTTTGAAGAAGAAAAGATTAGTCTTTTAATGAAAGTGGATCAAAATAAAGGACTGGAGAGAGAACTGCCTTTGGAGTCAGAAAATCTTGGTTTTAATCCCAATTTTGCCTCATATTATCTGTTTACTTTTTATTGGACAAGTATATTGAACTTCCCTCCAGGCTTCCTGTTTCCATATCTTGAAAACGAGTGCTTTGAATAGTATGACCTCTGTTGCCTTTTCCATGTCTAAATGATAATATCCATGTTACTGAGAATAAAAAGTCATATATACATAGATCTTTAACATTTACCAAGTATTTTCATTACCATAATAACCTTGTGGTTTAGATAATTCTAATATTATCCCTATTGTGCAGATTATCAAATCCAATCCTAGGCATAATAAATGACAACCCAGTTTGTTAAGTGATTGGTCTTGTATTTGAAATTGAGTCCTCTGACTCCAGATTCTATGCTTTTTACTCCTTGGTGACTACTTTAGTTTTCAATACTCTTACCACAAGGGTTATTGGATGAGATGCTTGGGCATGGGCTGCTGAGGTAGTTTTCATCTATCTTGCCTTTATAGGATAGAAGGGTCACTGCCACTACTTGCATACCCTGACTATCCCTGTCAAAAATCACATCAGAAAGGCATTGGCTACTGAGACCATGGCTGAGAGATGTGATCAGAGCAGTAATATGGTGGAGTGGAATGAGCCAGATGACATTTGCTATGATTATCCTTCTTTTATTGACCTACTGTGTAAATCACTTTATGTCTCTGAGATTCAATTTCTTCATCTACAAAGGTAGGTGACTTCTAAAGTCATCACATCTGTTGTTCTATTAAGTAGAAGATGCCAGTTATGTTAACTGTAGCGGTTAATTCAGCAATTTGCAGTTGTTTGAATGGATGGTGCTATAGCGGATTCTCATAAAGAAACTATTGTTTTTCTTAGTATTGAACCTTCATAGAAATCTACAATCAGTCCCCCAGAACATAACAGATGTTTATTTGTTGCTAATTTTAGGCAGGCATTTTCACAAAATCTTAGGGATCACAGAGTTGGAGCAGTCATGTGATTTAATCAATACCTCAATAAGAATAACTGAAGAGTTGTCATCCTGTCATTGATTGAACTTCTCTATCAAAGAGACAAGTCATCTCAACTTTGGATAAATTAGGAAATTTTTCTGGACATCAGACTTAAATTTATTTTTCTTATACCCAGACTCCCTTGTTCTAGTTCTGTTTCTAAAGCCAAATAGATGATAGCTTTTCTGTTTCACTTGAATCTTTACGTGGCCGTTAGGTGGCACAGTTCATAGAGCACTGGTCTTGGAGTCAGGATGACAGGAATTCGACTCCAACCTCAGACACTTGACACTCACCAGTTGCGTGACCCTGGGCAACTTCATTTAACCCCTTATTGCCTCACATACCAAGCTATATCCAAATGGCCTGATTCATATCTGGCCACTTGATCTAGATGGCTCTGGAGGAGAAAGTAAGGCTGGTGACAGCACAGTACCTCCTTGCTCAAATTCAGTCCATGTGTTTGTCATGGTGTCTTCTCCCTGATGTCATGGTCTTCTTCAAGAATAAAGGACAAACATCATCATCATCATCATCAAGCTTCTCTTCAGTTTAAATATGTATACTGAATCTGAATCTCAGATGGAATAATCTCAAAGCTCATCATCTTGGTTATTCTTTATGCCCTTCAGTGATTATCCTAAAATATTATCTTAGAACTGAACCTTTGTTCCAAACAAGTCGTGATCTGACTAATGTAGAGTACAGAGGATTTGTTACTGTTTATTAAAGTTTGAGTTTCAATTTCTTCATATGTTAAATAAGAACATTAATATTTGAATCATCAAGTGTGTCAATGTATGCTAAAGTGCTTTGTAATTCTGAGGTACTATTTGAATATGCATGATGCTGTTGTAAATTAAAAATGTATTTTTTAATATTAATTTAAGGCAGTAGTGTTAGGTAACTTGTCCAGGGTCATACAGCTAGGTGATTATTAATTGACTGAGTCTAGATTTGGGCTCAGGTGTTCCTGACTGCAGGGCCAGTGCTCTATCCATGTTGCCACCTAGCTTCTCCATGACGCTATTTTAATTGTGGAATCTATGAGGGATATATTCAAATTATTGCAAAATGTTAAAATATAAAATAATAATAACTAATAAGATTAAGATTGATTTGAGATGACCACAAATGAAAGTTGACTTGAATACCCAGATCCACAAAGAAAATCTAATTTTCTTGAATTTTAGGTGCTACTGCTTTGCAATGCTAATAAATAGCACATCATAGAAGAGTGTTGATAATTCAGTGTGCCTTAATTCAGTTCTGGCACATGATGACTATTGTATCATATATTTATTGAGGCATTTTGATTCCTGATTGTATTGTGACTATTTTTTTCCTCTCTTCTCTCCATGCTAATGAAAATTTTTCTTAATTTGAGATTCATATTTTATTTTTAAAAAACAAAAATATTAAGCTAAAACTGAAAAAAAATTCAACCACAGCCCAGCACTAAGTTCTGAAAAGGACACATATATTTTCAGATTAAAGAGACTATAAGCTATTCAGTTCTCTGTTGACAATAGACAATGGCAACAACTGTTAATTTTATTAGTTGTGTTGCAGTGACCAGGTTTTGACATAAGGTGGTGCCTTTAGCCTTTGAAGTTATTTCTTGCCTCTCATCCTTTCTATCCAGTGCTGTCACCAGGATTATAAATTTTGTAGCCTATTAGAGGAAATGAGAGTGAGTTAGAAAGTTACTAATGAAAGAAAACTCCTTAACAACTAAGATTTTTTGAGGTGAAATGGGTCTTTCTCAGTTATATTTTTGTTAGAAATTTTTTACTGTGTTCCTTAATTCTTGAAGCAGCTCTGACTGAAAGAAAAGGGTTTGTTATTTGTTTTTGAAAGGATTGAAAATTTTTCTCTGTTGAAATTTTAAAGCCCAAAAGGTAGGGGTCAAGGTTGTAATAATGTAATTTTCTGATTTGCTTTGTGAAGTAGAAGTGTGTCTTTCGTGGTCACCTGTACAGATTCCCACCTCCATTTTAGTTAAGCTTTATTTCTTTGGGATTTCATTCTACCTTTTCCAACCATCACAAAGAGACAGTAATAATATATTGAAAAACATTTAGCCAGAGAATCTTCTGACTTAGAATGCAGAATAAAATATAACCCTGAAATGCACTTCTGAGATGATCTATTCCAAACAGCTTCATAATCCAAAAAGAGAACTTTGAAGAAGAGACATGTTTGGTGACTAGCCTAGTTCATGCTGGTAGTATGTTGTATAGCTATGTTATTAGGGCCAGCTATGTCATTTGGATTTACATTCAGACAATTTGTGAAAGATTCTCATTACTTTATAAATGGATTCATTATTATTTACCCATCATGATGCAATAAATTCTGTGGAGATTTTTTTTTTCTTTTTATCTTAGCTACTAATAGCTCATAGAATGGTCTTGGGATCTGCTGAGAATTGATGCAGATAGTTTCAGTTCTGCTACTGGAATAATGTGGGGTAGTAGAAAGAGGACTGCAACTAGGAATTAGGAGCCTTATTTTCTAGTCCTGGTTTGTCATTTTTCAATCGTTTGCTAGTCATTCCCCATCTCTAAACAACAGCTTCTAGAACTGGAAATTGAATGCAGTTGTTTGTCCTTTATTCTTAGAGAAGACCATGATATCAAGGAGATGGTGCCATGAAAAGCACATGAATTAGATTTGAGTGAGGGGGATGCTGTGTTGAGTCACCAGCCTCACTTTCTCCTCCAGAGCCATCTGGGTCCAGTGATCAGATATGGATCAGGAAAACTAGAGATGGCCTTGGATGAGAGGCAGTCAGGATTAGTTGACTTGCCCAAGGTCACACAGCTGGTAACTGGTGTATGTCTGAGGTTGGATTTGAACTTCTGTTTGAATTCTGTTTTAATTGAACTCCAAGGCCAGTGCTCTATCCACTGTGCCATCTAGCTGCCCAAAATTGAAGGTAGGTTTTATGCAACAGCTCTAATTCAACTAGAAAAATTTTGTGATTGAATTCTTTTAAGTAAGTCTATTTCATATTGCCTACTATGCTCCCGTAACTAGGAATACCAAGGTGACAACTGCTATGGTCTGCTTTAAAGGTGATAATAAAGTAATAGAAATTTTGTGACTCTTTAAGAACTTATCATAATGGAATCCTAGCTAAGCTCTCGTCTTTTCTCTTGCTATATGTCTAAATCTCATATTTCCTTTATCAGGAAATAATTTGTCTCTTGAATTTTCAGAACGTTGAGTGGGTATTTTTTTAAAAAAAATATATATAGCTACTTTTACCTCAGTAGTTTTTTTCATAGATTTATTGAACCATAGATTTATCGATGCCAGGCTCTTTGTCATGGAGTTCTAACACTTCAATTTACAGGTAAAGAAACTGAGTCCCACAGAAGGTGGATGATTGACATGTCCATGGACACACAGGCAATAAGGAGCAGAGCCAAGATGTAGACCCAGTTTCTGGGATATCGGGTTCTGCCTTTTCACCTTTTGCTTTGAAACTGAGGAAAGTTTCTAAAGTCCTGATGGTTCGAAGTACCTCATCTGTGAAAGGAATATAGTGCCATCTGCTGGTAGTTTGTGTGACCAGATAAGCTATTGGAAATATATTGTTTATTGGGAGACAAAAACAATGAATTTTTTCCATATGATCTTTTTTGAAAATTTCGTGCAGTTGCAAGGAGGCTGTTAAGTCTGTCTTTGGGAGGCAGACTATCCTTAGGAGATACTGCTCTGATACTTCCCCTTTCCCCTCATTGTTTTAATCTAAATGAGATGTAGTTATACTGTGCCTCTGTGTCAGCCCCAGGAAGGGAAAGGATATTATATGAGAACTGTTTCAGGGCTATTTTTGCTGACATGAAACAAAGTAGAATGTACATCATATTCTGAAGTCTTTTTTTTTAATGTTACTTCAACCAGTAAAGTAAACTTGTGTTATTACCTGCTTTTATGAATTAGTATTTGCCACTATTTGCCACTGCTGTGGGAACTCTAGGTGACTCTTTTTGATTGGCTCAATTGACTCTTTCTTTTAAAGAACTGATATTTGATCTTTAGTAGTCCGCAAAAATGATGTATAGTGATGACCATGGATTAGATATTTAGAGTAAAAGGCATTTTCTGTAACCATTTAGCCCCCACCCCCCAATTTTACAGATGATGAAGTTGAAACTCAGAATGACCATGTACTTGCCTAAAGTCACATATGGGATGTCGTAGAGCCATGTTATAAATCTTTGTCCTCAGATTGCAAGTCCACAACTTTTTCCACTGGATCTTGCTGTTCCATTTATATTTTATACTGTAACTTACCTCATTTCTGACAATGATCACAAACTTTTTTAGTTGATTCAGAATCATTTTTTGGGGGGGTGTTGCAAGACAATGGGGTTAAGTGACTTGCCCAAGGTCATATATCTAGGTAATTAAGTGTGTCATATTTGAACTCAGGTCCTCCTGACTCCAGGGCTGGTACTGTATCTACTGCACTACCTAGCTGCCACCATAATAATTTCTTAAGATTTCAGATAAAGTGCTTTAAGTGGGAATTTTTTTTTTATAGTCCCTTAGGTTCCTCAATCGCTTAATTTTCCAGATAAAGAAAAAAAAGTCTAGATTGTTAAATGACTTTTCTGACCATAAAAAGATGGGATTTGAATCTAGGTCTTTTGATCTCATGTTCAGTATGTTTCTTTATAGTAGCAGAAAAAATGATAGTCATTTTGTTTTCTTAAAGTTTAAATAATTTTTAGCTTGCTTATCTAACACGATGTTGGCTTTTTCCAGATTCCCATGTTCTAGACTGAAAGCAGTGAGTAAGCTTGAAATTTAGTTTATGGTTTTCTAGTTTTTGTGCTATGTATCTTAAGAGGTCTTTACTCAGTGGGAAGCTTCCCTGTAGAGGTCACTATCAAGAATTATTTTTCTTCCTTTACTGAATATAGCAGGAAATGCATTTTGTGATTAGCAAATCCAAGGGAGTTTATCACAGGTTTCCTAGACTCATAGTTCATTGGAGTTTGGAATCTTCTTTCAGCAATATGTGATTCTGTTCATATTTCATGCCTCCAGTTTGCTTGCATATATTGAATTTCTATATTTAAAATGATATTTACATATTCATAAGACTTCCATATGAGTTTTTATTCTTAAGGGAAATGGAAGTGGATAAAAAATTTTAAAAATCCTTTTTTATTCAAACAGTGCAAAAATTCAAATTCCCAAGAGTGAAATCAACTTTCAAGCACTTGTTTATTTTTTTAATACTACTATTGTTTATGAAAAATGATCTGGAAAATTTGTATTTAGAATTTTCATTAGAACAATCTTTGGTGCCCAAGAAGTTATTTGAAAATAGATACATAGGGGTGGCTAGGTGGCTCACAGGCCCTGGAGTCAGGAGTACCTCAGTTCAAATCTAGCCTCAGACACTTAATAATTACCTAGCTGGGTGGCCTTGGGCAAGCCACTTAAACCCATTGCCTTGCAAAAAAAAAAAAGAGAATAGATACATACTCAAAACTGGAAAATACTATACTTAATAGTCTATTATTAAAGATTTTATTTATTTTGACTTTTACATTTTTCCCCCCCAATCTTACTCCCCCCCACCACAGAAAGCAATTTGTCAGTCTTTATATTGTTTCTATGTTGTACATTGATCCAAATTGAGTATGATGAGAGAGAAATCATATCCTTAAGGAAGAAACAGAAAGTATAAGAGATAACAAGATCAGACAATAAAATATCAGTTTTTTTCCCCCTAAATTAAAGGGAATAGTCCTTGAACTTTGTTTAAACTCCACAATTCTTTCTCTGGATACAGATGGTACTCTCCATTGATGACAGCCCAAAATTTCTTGCTATAGTTTGGGGGTTAAATTGATGCTTGTTATTTTCCTGATGTCTCATTCATCAAATACATTTTTGAACTTTCTTTGTGCAGACTGTTATTGATACAAGATGATGCTATCTCTGTTTTCCTGAAAACTTAACAGTTGTAAGGAAATACTACCCAATAAAACTTAACATTTGGTAAGGAAGTTGACATAGTAATAATAATACTATTGAATAGAATTGTGTCTCGTTCTCAAGTCAAAGAGGGAGTCATACCAAAACATGTATTGATCTTTTGCCTTATATAGATATAAGTTTGTATGGTGAAAAAATATATTACTTAAATCTTGTTAGATTTAAGATAGAACTAATAGAAAAATATTATTTAAGCCTATATTTATGATAGAAATGATAGAAAATGATAGAATATCATTTAGCCTTTAAGTAAAGATTTTAATTAACAGGAAGGGCATTTTTAGAACAATTAATAAATATTGACCCATATCAGTAATAACATAAACGTAGCACATATTGGAGAGCTACTTTTCCAATTTCCCTATTCATTGAGCATGACTTGCTGTACCACACCTAAGGGTTCTCTGGTTAATTCCTGAGGAGTTGGGTATATATTTCTACTTCTAATGCTCATGAACCTTCAACAAATAGGATCTCCTTGGTTCTAAAGTAGCCTTTTTTTCATGGTATCTAGTTTTTCCTTGGTTCACTTCCACAGTCACCCCTCTCCCTGGGAAATTTTAAGATGTAAATAAGAAATGGAAATTTTCTAACTTTCCAAAATTTCCCAAGTCATCTTCTGCTCAAGAGTGAAGAGAAGACCCAAGGCTCAATGTTTCCTCTTCCCCCACCCCCTGTATTTTTTTCTCAAATGCTTTGTTGATCTTGTGATCTGAACTATTAGCTATTTTATATAGACTCACAGATTAGGACTAGCCATAGAATAGTTTGTTGCCTTAGTTGATTGATTTAATAGAATCGTTCTTATTTTATAAAGCTGTGGCAGATGAGATTTAGGGTGGCCAATTAAACATTGAAGATTGTGAGTTTCTTTGAATAGTGAATGAATTCATGTGTCCCCTGGAATTTAAAACTACTCATGATCTATTATAAAAGGCTTACAAAGTATACAAGGTGAAAAACTCCTAGAAAAGCAATAAGCACTTTGAGGACAGGCCAGTTGAAGTTTGAGAGAGAGACAGAGACAGCCATGATGGCTGAATTAGTCTGCCCATGTGGCATGGGAGGCCATGGTACTCCACCTAGGCCTAGTTTGGGACCATGTGGCCTAGGACTGAAAGAGAGAATTAATCATCCTGGCATCCTCACCAAGAGAGTGAGAGTGAGGAAGGGCAGTGTAGTTGATTGGACAAAGGGTGGTGCTTGGGGAGTGATCTAGCACCTGTCCCAAGGTGTGTGACCTGTGTGTCCTTCAAGTTCAGCATGTTATTTCCTGTCATGCCAGCATCAATGGGCTAGGTCAGATACCAGGCTGGGGCCGGGGGGAAGCTGTAGTTAAGGTGGAAAATTCAAGGAAGTTGATTGAACTTTCAGGATCACGGATCACACAGCTTGACCAAATTTGGACTTAGATCTTTTTGACTCAGCCTTCTGTCCATTTTAGCACTAGTTGTATCTTGTTTCTTAACTTTAAGAGGAGAGGTTTGATTTGGTTGCTTGACTCATTCTATTCTTGCCTGTATAGTAATAGTTTTTAGAATGGTAAAACAGAGGAGATCTGGAAGATGTCCAAAGTAAACCATGTATAAAATATAGTGCTCATTTCCAGAAAACTGCTGTAGAAAAATGAACTATTACTTTTTAAAAAGTACGAGGACCTATCTGAGGTACCACCTCACACCTCTCAGATTGGCAAATATGACCAGAAAGGATAATGATTATTGTTGGAAGGGTTGTGGGAAATCTGGGACACTTTTACATTCTTGGTGGAGCTGTGAACTCATCCAACCTTTCTGGAGAGAAATTTGGAACTATGTCCAAAGGGCAACAAAAATGAGCATACCCTTTGATCCAGCAATACCACTACTGGGTCTATACCCTGAAGAGATGATGAATAAAAAGGATTAAAAACATCACTTGTACAAACATATTCATAGCAGCCCTGTTTGTGGTGGCAAAGAACTGGAAATCAAGTCAATGTCCTTCAATTGGGGAATGGCTTAACAAACTGTGGTATATGTATGTCATAGAACACTATTGTTCTATTAGGAAACCAGGAGGAATGGGAATTCAGGGAAGCCTGGAGGGATTTGCATGAACTGATGCTGAGTGAGATGAGCAGAACCAGAAGAACACTGTACACCCTAACAGCAACATGGGGGTGATGTTCAACCTTGATGGACTAGCTCGTTCCATCAGTGCAACAACCAGGGACAATTTTGGGCTGTTTGCAATGGAGAATATAATCTGTATCCAGGTAAAGAGCCGTGGAGTTTGAACAAAGTTCAAGGACTATTCCCTTTAATTTAGAAAAAAAAAAGAAAAACATATCTTATTGTCTAATCTTGTTATCTCTTATACTTTTTGTTTCTTTCTTAAGGATGTGACTTCTCTCTCATCATACTCAATTTGGATCAATATACAACATGGAAACAAAATAAAGACTGACAGATTACTTTCCATGCGGTGGGGGTAGGGAGTAAGATTGGGAGAAAAATTGTAAAACAAATAAAATCTTTAATTAAAAAGTATGAAGAATTAGAAAAATATTCATAGAATACTTCATAAATAGGTAAAACTTTATAGCATTGATTTTGGAACATGCGTTGCTTCTTTAAGAAATAGTAAAGTAGGAGGCAGCTAGGTGGCAGTGGATAAAGCACCGGCCCTGGAGTCAGGAGTACCTGGGTTCAAATCTGGTCTCAGACACTTAATAATTACCTAGCTGTGTGACCTTGGGCAAGCCACTTAACCCTGTGTGCCTTGCAAAAACCTTAAAAAAAAAAGAAATAGTAAAGTAACAAGTATGTGTAAAATGTCAGAAGTAGAATCAAAAGGTATTTTGTGGGTGAAATCTACATGAATTTAATATTTTGATACCAAAAAATGGCTGTCATGTTGATGATGGATGCTTGTTCTGAGTGAAAAACTCATGATTCTCTGACCCCAGAGTGCAGATATAAAAACAAAAACACAGATTCATTAAAAGGTAGTTACAACGCAAAAGAGAAGAAGTGAGAGGAAGTTGAGAATTCTTTAAAGGCCACAGTGGAGT